>NC_056527.1:6428189-6428764 GCF_019175285.1 Sceloporus undulatus | reverse complement strand
TGTCTCTCTATTCATTATACAGTTGCCACCTCCTGGGCGTGTACATACATTATGATTGACATACCATACTTGGCTCAATCTAGACCTCACATTGCATCATACATTACTGTCCACTCAATGACTCTCAGGTGATTTCAATTTGCATCTTTTCACTTTGTCATTGCCTCATATGTCCTTGGCTTTCAGGACCTTCTAATTACATTACTTACAACACCTGTGTGACAATTCAATAACTTTTGCTGTGTCATGTTACTTTCAAATACATTCATATACATATTATATTTCTTGTGACTATATATCCCATGTGGCTTTTTCCTGACATAGGTTTACCTTGGGGTCACCATAAGTTGGAAATGACTTGAGGGCACAGACACATGCACGCACACACGCACACACACAATTTCATCCTGCCGTTTCTCTTTTTGTCTTGGAAGTGTCTTCCAAACTCAGAATGGGATATACACATTAAAAAAAATTAACAAGCAAAAGACAAGGAAAAGAACAAAGTGTGCAGCATACCCATGCCCCGCACTTCAAGTCATGAGTGCCAAGGGAGATGTTTATATAGCACTTCA
>NC_056527.1:6384044-6428179 GCF_019175285.1 Sceloporus undulatus | reverse complement strand
TTCATTCTGATGGGTGCAACTGGCCTCAGTTCCTTTCAGGTCACAGACTCGGTCATGGCACCAGATTGATCAGGTTGAAAAATGCTTCCTTAGCCAGTCACTCCCTCTTGCTCAGAGACAAGAAGAAAAAGAAGGACTCTCACACATGGTACCTCTTACCGAGAATGATGCCATGTTACATCTACTGATGATATTTCTCCCTCTTCCAAATTCCCAAAGGCAGCCAAGGACTGGTCTTGTTGTCATGTGTTGCTCCATTTCTCAGTCAGCAATGGGGCAGTGCATACTCTTTCAACTGTCTCAGTTTCAGGGAGAGTCCCAATTCATACTTTCTCATCTTACTTTTTCAAATGCTTTTAAAATGTCCTGGTTTCTCTCTTCTGCACCCACTATTCCCAATTGTCATCAGCTTACTTCAGTTGCTGCAAACTGAGTTCAAAGTACAAATGTAGTTTGCACTCCATTAATTCAGCAAGGAGGAGAGGAATGGAGGGAGCAGACTCTTGTCCTTCCCAGCAGGCTTAGGCAAATGCAAACTGTGGCAGATCCTCCTAGCTTGTGTGCTCTCATTAAGAACCTTTTGCCATCTTGACCATGCTTTAAAGCTGCTTGGCCACCTGTGTCTCAGTTTTCATCCGTGAAATGCTGGAGGTTAGCAGAATAGCCTAAATATCATAAAGGCATCAGATCCCATCTGATCTTTGAAGCTAAGGAAAGTCAGTTCTGGTTAGTACTTCAATGGGAGACTGCCAACGAATACCAGGTACTGTAGGCTATATTTCAGAGGAAGGAACTAGCAAAGCTACTAGTTTCTTGCCTAAGAAAACTCTATGGCCTGTTACAGCTGCTTCGGGTCTCTTTGGAGGTATGCTGTTTAGATGATGCATGCACCCCAAGAATACGGAAGCTGCACCAAAGCTGCACTCCAGTGCTTAGGAATGGAGTGTGGCTTTGGCGCAACCTCCGGACTCTTAGGACCCATGCATCATTTAAATAGCATACCTCCAAAGAGACCCAAAGCAGCTTTATTTTGGCAGTCTGTAACAGGCCTATGTAATTTATGGAGTTACCATAAGGTGATATGTTGAATAGAAGGCACAATCGCACATGTGGTAGTGGTGCTGAGGCTCACAGGGTCAAAGCATTGGGACTTTTTGATGTGCAGGGATGGGTTTCCTTCTTCCCTTTGTCAAGATGCCTTTTCTCACTGAGTATGAGAAAATTTCTAAGTACTATTTTACATTTCTTGTCTGCATCACCCACACTTTAAAAGGAGAAAATTTCTGGTTTCATCCTTATGTTTCTCCATATCAGGCCACCAAGGTTGGGAGTGAATCAGACCTGCCTTAGTTCCTGAACAGAGGTGCTTTCAGTTAAGGAGATGGACTGTAAAGTCCCATGGTCTTACTGAGCTTAAGAAGCAAAAACTGGGAAGCTGTGGAATCCACAGAAGAAGATGGTTATTTTGAAAGTGAAAAGGCTGATGGGTTTTGGCAACACATGACATGTATTGGATCTTTTATTATTATTATTTTTACCAGTAAAACAACCACCTTTTAAGCATCTTGAGATATGTCTCCAGTTTCTTTGGGAGCCAACTCTGCTTAAGGCAACTGGACATGCTCCAGGGTCTGAAATCAAGGGGGAGACATATTGTGATGCAAGACTGATAGTCAACCAGACTATTTCAGTAATGCCATGCACTTAGAACCAAGAGAGACTTAAGTGTATATATTGTATTTGTTTGTTAGGAACGTAACTTCTAAAAGGATACCTGCTAGCCCAGTCTGAGGAGTTCATCTTCCAGATGTCTTAGATCACAATTTTCATCATTGTTTCCCACTGGCCATGTCTGGCTCCTGGTTATTGGCCTCAAAGAGATGATCTGGAAGTTCAGATCTTCTCCACTCCTGACCAGAAGGTTCAGAGATATAATCCATGGAGACTGGTGGCTTCCTTGTCAGGTGTATGTGTGTGAATCTGCTATAGCATTTTCTCTAGTTTAAAGGACCTATCCAAGGTGCTAATCCCTTTACCAAATTGGATTTAGCACTTTGGATACCTTCTTTAAACTTGGAGTAAAGCCTGGAGTGGATTTGCATCCCACTGAGATGAGAGGCACCAGCCACTATGGCCTGTGATCCAAAAGGTAGCAGTTTCTCAGTGGTGATAGGGAAGCATTCTGCACACTTTGATAAGCACTCACTTCTCTCTGTGTCCAAAGACTCTCTGCCATGGCTAAGGTCCATTTGTCAACCCTGTATTGGAAACTACCAGTGAAAGGTGGTGTAGAAATGTGTGCGCGCGTCTGCCTTCAAGCTGCCTGTCTACTTATGATGTCACTATGAATGTCATGGGTTTTTCTTAGGTAAGGAATCTTCAGAGGTGGCAAACAGCACCTACTAACTACTAATCTATTTTCACTTCCAAGATCAGACAGGGCATGATGCTTTTAGGGTATTTAGACTCTTGTATAACCAAACTTCCTCAAAATAAAATAAAATAATTTGATCTCAGCTCATCCAACCTTTTTGTTGTCTGTCTTTCTAGGTGAATAACTGTTGGACTTGTCTTGGAAGTGGCTATATGGGAGATCATTTCAAGACTGTTGCTGAGACTCATGAGGCTGTGTGAAGGCATGTCAGGAAACACCCAAAAAGCATAAAAACAGGCTGTTTGTACAGAAGGCATTGTAGATAAGGCTTGTGTTGTGAAGGCACACAGCACGGCAGATAACCAAAGCTACCCCTGAGTTTGTTCGATGTCTGGCTGGGAGACTAATCGTGCAATCCTGTACCCGTCCCTTCAGAAGTAAGTGCCACCGAACTCAATGAGATTTGTTCCCTGGTAATGGTGTTTCAGTATTCAGCCACTCATTCTTCTGTTTTCCTTGGGTCTCTGCAGGTAGAAAGTGAGCTATCACAAAAATAAATCTTGTCCTGGGGTTAGAGTTGTCAAAATGTTTTGTCTAAAAGAAAAAGCATGGTGAAGTACTCAAGAAAGATACATGAAGATGCTCATGTGGACAGTTGGAGACACAACAGAGGCCTGGTAGTGTCAGAAAAATAAAAATTAGACTGCAATCCTGTACCTTTTCCTGGGAGAAAGCCTTTCTATATTTAATGGGACTTCGTTTTAAGTAGGCATGTGTAGGACTGTTCTATATTTGAAAAACAGTACAGTTCTTACAGACATGAATGGGTGTAGAGACTCCTTATAGTGAATACTAGTTGAAAAATCTAAACTAAAAGTTATTCTCCTTTACTTTTTGCAGCCTCAAAGCATTTTCCTTCTAATGGCATCTGGTGGTGGTGGTGATGTGCCTTGAAGTCATTTTTGACTTATGGTGACACTAAGTTGAATCTATCATGAGGTTTTCTTGCTGAGATGTGTTCATAGGGGGTTTGCCATTATTTTCCTCTGGGGCTGAGAGAGCGTGATTTTCCCCAGATCACCTAAGGGGTTTCCATGGCCAAGTGGAGATTTGAATCGCAGTCTCCTGGAGTTCTAGTCTAACTTCCAAACCACTCCACCACACCTGCTCCTTTTCAAATAGCACTTCCACTTATTGAATTTGCAACTCCTCTCCATTCACTGAAAGGAAGAATAAACAGCCCACAAGCCTGTCAAGAGAATCAGTTAGAACAATCCAGATGGGTGGGTGTAAAGGGGGGGGGGAACTCTTCCAAAAGCTTTCTTTCAGCTTAATTTTGCTGCTGCTGGAAAAGGAAGGAAAGGAGGATGCTAGCAATGCCACTGGCAAATACTCTTCTCGATCACTCTTCCTAAGGGAGCAGCGATCAGAGTTTTCAAAGGAAGAGAGAGGAGTGGTGCTGTCAGGGAGGGGGAAGCCAGTGAAGGAGGGGAAAAGAAAACAAATTGGCAGGCAAGGAATGGTGCCTTACATCAGTCTAACAGTCTTTCCTCCCTCTGTACAACACCCCTTTCCCTCCTCCAGACCACCAAAGCCCTATAAATAATTGGAGCTCTCCCTTGCTTCCTCAGACTCCTTCCTTCCAGCAAGGAAGCCTATTGAGTTGACAAGTGGTAGAGGAGCAAAAAAAGAGAGAGAGACCGAGGAGAAGAGGACTGAGGAAGAAGGAGAAGGAGGAGAAAGAGAACATCAGCCAAGATGGCCAGCGAATTCAAGACGAAAATGTTCTGGAGGGCAGTGGTGGCTGAGTTTTTTGCCATGAGCCTCTTCATCTTCATTAGCATCGGCTCGGCCTTGGGCTTCCAGTTTCCCGTCTCAGAAAACGGGACCTCGACACGTGTGCAAGACAACGTCAAAGTCTCCTTGGCTTTTGGGGTGTCCATTGCCACCATGGCCCAGAGTGTGGGCCACATCAGCGGGGCCCATTTGAACCCGGCGGTCACCCTGGGCCTTTTGCTCAGCTGTCAGATCAGCATCTTACGAGCCGTCATGTACATGATTGCCCAGTGCCTGGGTGCCGTGGTTGCCACTGCCATTCTTTCGGGCATCACTTCTTCTTTGCCAGGCAACACCCTCGGGCTCAATGCGGTAAGTTTGTCTCCTCTGTCTCTCTTGGTGTCTTTGCAAAAAACTTGACTCTGATAACTATTGACTTGCAGCCCTCAAACGTGATGATGGTGTTAATGAAGATCATCTGCTCCAATTAACCCAGAGCATTGCCTTTAGCACATTTAGGCAGAAAATCCATCATTTCCACCGTCACTTTCATTAAAGTTAAATCCAAAGCCTCCTCTATAGAGAGAGCCGAAGGTGTGTGCTCCCTTTCGTCTCATGTTCAAATTGTGCCACGGCAAAGGGGGTACCCAAATTTCAAGGAGGCTATCATTGCTGTTTTTCCCCAGCCAGGCTTCTGTACTTTTAACAAAAGCATGACCAAGAAAGATTCATCCAGTGCTGTGTGTTCGAGGTCAGTGCCAAAGAAAACAGGACTGTGGTGTCATTTAAAGGTTTTCTAGAAGAAGGGAAGGTGTCACTTGTAACTAGGGAGTAACTAAGGAAGGAGAAATTACCATGACTTAAAAGGGCCTTTTTGACAAGTGTTCTAAGCAGAGGAATCATAGAGTTGGAAGAGTCCACAAGGGTCATCAAATCCAAACCCATTATGCCATGCAGAATGCTAGGGACCTTGCGAAGAGCATGGAAAGAAAAATTTAGGATCTATGGAGGATTTCCATGTTTTAAACAGCAGGCACATGAGTGATGAAAAGCTGTCTAACAGGAGCAGGAATTGAACAGGCAGTAACCTCCCCTTTTCTCTAGGAAAGAACATCACCTGTTGATTTTCTGCCTTTGAGTTCACAAAGGCACAGGATCAGAAAGAGGGGAGTCATTTTAGCAAGTGCTTCAGATGGCTTTTGACTGAAGCAATTCATTACCATTACACTTTGTGGGAACTAATTCTAGAAAGGCTAAGAAATTTATGTATTTGATGTGGCAAACATTGGTCTTTTATGGTGCCACAGCCACCCCCTCCCCCCCACTTCTGCAGGCTAATTTATTATGGCATAAGCTTTAGTATGTTCAAGTTTGTTCCACAACAAGTTAGTCTTTAAGGTGCCATGAGATCCTTTCTTGGTCTCAGACACTGGAAATCATTCCCATCAATCTAGCCCACATGTGAACTGTGGTTATCAGTGGGTTGCAGCACTGCATCATCAGCTCCTGTCTTCTCTAGCTATTTACTATGCATGAATGAAATGCAAAACTCTCTAAATCCTTTCTGCTACCAGTTTGTTGGGGGGCATATTCACAGTGCAAAATTATGGCACTTTGATGGCATTTTGTTTGATTTGGCTCCATCCTGTGGAATCCTGGGATTTGTAATTTGGTGAGCTATTTGGCAGGCACTAAGGTAAAGGTAAATTGTAGTTTGGGGGAGTTGGCCACTGCTTTGGGGCACAGTATTCCAAACCCTCCATCGAACTACAAATCCCAACAATCCACAGAATTGTGCCATGGGTGGTAAAGTGGCCCCAGCTGACTGTACTTGTGCACTGTGGATACACTCTGCTTAACAGAATGCAAAATCCAAAATACTCCAAAATCCATAATTCTCCACATGGTGGCTGAGATAGTGACACTTTTGTTTGCTGGTGGTTCAGTGTACACAAACTTTGTTTCATGCACAAAATTGTCTTAAAAATATTGTGTATACAATTATTATTATTATTATTATTATTATTATTATTATTATTAAACTTTATTTCTATAGCGCTGTAATTATACCTTCAGGCTATGCGTTTAAGGTGTATATGAAACATAAATGAATGTCATGTTTAGTCTTGGTTCCTATCTCCAAGATATCTCATTATGTATATGTAAATATTCCAAAATCTGGAGATGAAAAAAAAAACCCCAAAATCCAAAACACTTCTGGTCCCAAGCATTTCAGATAAGAGAGACTCAACCTGTACTTGGATGCACTACTAGACCTTCGCAAGAGCACTGAAGGAGAATCACACTAGATCCATCTTGCCCTAACTCAGGGGACAAAAAGAAGAACTTGCTTCTTCCAGTATTATGTCTTTGTGTGTTTCTACAAGTGGTGCCTGCAACAAAATGTTGCAGCATACCCTCACCCCAAAACAGAAGTACTAAATCTCAGGGTCCAGTTAGCTTTGCCTTCAAGTTGTTACACTACAGCTTTGCCCTCAAGATGTTAGACTACAACTCCCAGCAGCCCTAGCCAACATAGCTATTGGTGAGGAATTCTGGGGGGGTCCTGGAGTTTAAAAAAATTTGTCATAATTTTGTGTGTGTTTTCCATGAGTATTCAGAAATCTTAGGCACCAAGGGATTACTAAGTATCCTCAATCCTTATAAAGCAGGTGGAGAGGGCCTGGAGTTTGCTTTCTTTTGAGAACTTAAAAAAAACAACACACAAACAATTTTAATTTTGCAAACTGAGGTTTCTTCTGCCTCCCTCTGACTATTCCAACGGTTTTGTCTTGGCCATGCCACACCCATGTTAGCCATGAAAGGGAGAGATGGGGTGTAGCCACACAGCACAGTTATAGCCAAAGTGATGCCACTTTAACTGCCAGGGCTTTATTCCTGGAATCATGGGATCTGTAGAGTGCTGCAGTGCTTAGAATTTGCAACCAAAAAGCTCTGATGCTATAGTTTAGGGGAATGTATGAAAAAATAGTAAGTCCCTCCCCAAACTACATATCCCAACATTTCATAGGCTGGTGCAGGTGCCACGGCAGATAAAGTGAGATCAAACTGCTGTCATGGTGGAGTGTTCATATATATGCCTATGGTTTGGATCTTTGGGTTCTCTTTTGCAACACCTGTAAATCCTCTGCAGATTCAAATGAGCAAGAAAACCCACTTGCATACGCTAGTGTTTTTTTAGCTAGGGTTGGCATTGCTATGATCCGCAAGAAGGGGCATGTAGATCCCTAGACTGGATCTAGTTTAGTCTCCTGCAATTTGGCTGGCAGAAGTAACTTTTTCTGTTCCTTCCATGCTGCACTAAAGGATGGAAGAGCTATTGTACACAGGGCAGGGAGGAGCAATCCCCCCAAATCAGACACTGGCACCTTCCAGGATCCAAACTTACTTGTAGCAGATCTAAATTCCAACTCAGTTTTCATCCTGACTTGGCAACATGGCATTTTGGAATTATACTTCCTAGAATCCCCCAGCATCTGGAAGTTGCAGTCACCCAAAATGACAAGTTTTGCAAGCTCTGGGCCATGGGTTGCAATTCAAAGCTCTAAATTTATCCTGATGTCCATCAGGGGTCTGCCACATATTTGTTTTTCCTCCATTCTCTTGGCTGGTGGAAGATGACTGAGGTTGATGCATTCATTGCATGGAGTTTTCCCACCCATGGAAGATGTAGCACATCTGATGAGGTCTGTCGTGGAAGAGTCTGGTCATTATGGAAAGGGGCACAGAAACCAATCTAACTCTGCCCACTTGAACAACAAAACCAGAAAGCATTATTTGCATAGTCACACTAAAATAAAAGTCTGAATAATCCCTAGGTTTCAGCAGTGGACAAGAGTGTGTTTGCACAGTTAAAACTAGTGTGCCAATTTTGCCTGTTTCTTGAGAAGTGAGATCCGGCCCCACCAATCCATGCCTTGGTTACATCCTGGTTGGATTTCTGTAATGCACTCTATGTGGGGCTGCCCTTGAACATTGTTTGTAGACTTTAGCAGGTACAAAATGCTGCAGATAGACTGCTGACTGGGCTTGTTATAGAAAGCATATAACTGCTTTGCTGAAACAGCTTCACTGGCTACCAGTCTGTTTCCGGGCACAATTCAAAGTGTGTATTTTGACCTATAAAGCCCAATACTTCTTAAGTCCAGACTATATGCAACCCAGGGTCTCCCCATATGAGCCTCTCAGAGTCTTACAATCTTTGTAGGAGGATTTTCTCTCCATCCCACAACCCTCCAAGGCTCAGCAGGCAGGGACACAGGAGATATCTTCTTGGTGGCTGCTCCTAGCCTTTGAAACTCCTTCCCAAGGGAAGTTTGTTCTACTACCTTTCTATCGTCTTTTTGCAGGCACGCAAAGGTCTTTTTGTTTAAGCTGGTCTTCACCCCTGGCTGACCAAGGTGGAGCAGTGTGTAACTGGGTGTGCTATTGTAATACGCACTGTGTATTTTAAGCGTTTTAATTGTTTTACATTTTTAATATAAAAAAATGTGTCCCTTGAAGTCATTTTTGACTTATGGAGACCCCAAGGCAAACCTATCCTGGGATTTTCTTGGCAAGAGTTGTTCAGAAGACATTTGCCATTGCCTTCCCCTGAGGCTGAGAGCATGTGACTTTCCCAAGGGCACCCAAGGGGTTCCATGCCCAAGTGGGGAATCGAACTTTGGTATCCAGAGTTGCAGTCCAGTGTTCAAACCATTATGCCATGCTGATTCTCATAGTCGTTTAAACAGGTTGCATTTATGAAACCAGAAGTAGACCTCTAGCAACTTCTTGTTTTACAGTTTTTTGTTTGGGGGGCACTTTGGACAGTTTGTATGGGTCCCAAAGCAAAAAATTGAACCCCAGACATACCCCACTCCCCACCCTTGCCTTAACCACCAGTGTCACTTGAAAGGAGACACAGGATCATTATATAGTCCTGGCATCTTCCTTTTCCCCGCTGCAAAGGTTTTTTAAAAAGGAACTTTATGGAAAAACTGTAGGGAAGAGTGAAATCCCCTTTCCCTCTTGGCCTTTGTTTCGCTCAACTAGAGTCTTCTGTAGGTTGTTGTGAGTTAAAATTACTACAAAACCAGAGACCATGGAGCACCACTTAATATGTAGCTTAGAAACATCTTCACAAAATTGCAGTGTCTGATTGCGGTGGCTGTTTCTCTTCAACCCACTGGCTTTTGTCCAGAGTGCCATCACAAAACCATAACTTCAGGTCTTTAAAAATTTACTCTCCCTCCAACAAGGGCCTTATCTGTTGTGACTGCAGGCCATAACTGTCTAGTTGGTGTTGTTGGAAAGCCTGACGGAGGGCACGCAGGCAAAAGAGGGAGGCTGGGGTCTAATCTGCACTGCATAAGATAATGCACTTTGACAATGCTTTAACTGCCATGGTTCAGTGCTATGGAATACTGAGACCTGCAATTTTGTGAGATATTTGGCCTTCCCTGTGGGATAGCTCTGGTGCAACAACAAAGTACAAATCTCAGGATTCCATAGCATGGAGCCATGCCAGTTAACGCAGTGTCAAACTGTATTAATTCTACAGTGTAGCAACAACCTGGGTCTACTTGAAGGTACTTAAAAATAACATACCCAGCAGTGGATGAGAGAGGCCTTATCCCCCCCCCCCACATGCTGTGATCACAGTCCTTTTTCATGACAGTTATTTACAAGAGAAGTATATCAATTATTTCCACCCAATAATGTAATATTCACCTTCATATGCTAGAGAGCTACTGTCTGCCAATCAGTGTAAGTGTTACAGAGCCATTACCCATCTGTTGTTCAATTAAAATTTTAAATTGCCATTTTTTTCCAAAAAGAAGTTTTATCAGATGTTAAGCCATCCTGACAGGTGTAAAGAAAATGGATTGCAAGCTAGGAAATTATTTAAGTGCACCATTAAGCGAGCAGAAGAATAAGTATGCAGATGGAACAATGGTCTAATTCAGTATCAAGCTGCCTCTTCGGTTCGCAATAAATCAGAGTCACAGGCAATGCCTTTGCAGATAGCACCTTGTATGCGTCAATGTACATGGAAAAACAGGCATGAGAAACTTGCAAGCATGGGGAAGGGTAGCTTGGAAAAGTTTCTGTTGCTGACTATAACAAAAGATAAATAAGTGAGTTTCATTTGGAGCAAATTAAGCCTGGACTATCCCTAGAAGCCAAGATGATTAAACTGAGGCTGTTGTACTTTCGACATATTATGGAGCTTGTTGCTTGGCATTTTAAGTCGGCTGCAGCCGGAAAATGGGATGGAGGTGAATATTATCGCACACTAAATCACCACTGAATCGCCAGCCACCATCAGCCCGGGTCGAAGCTGCACTCCGCCAGCACTTTTAGAAGTTGGAAAGCTTCTGGCTAGGACCTGGGCTGATGGTGGCTGGCAAATCAGCAGCACTTTAATGTACAATAATCCCTGCCTCCATCCTGTGTCCCAGCTGCAGCTTGGGAGGCTTGAGCTGATTTAAAACACCAAGCGATAAGTTCCCATGAGATGATGTGACTAATTGGAAATAATATTTGGTAATGTTTGGTAATAATATTTGGTAAGGGGAAAGGCTGCAGGAAAAGAGGGAAACCATACTACAGAAGGGTTAATTCAATTGAAGAATCCTTGGGCCTCAGTTTGCAAGACCCGAGGAGGACAATTGGTGACCAGGGCTCTTGGAGGTGTCTCATCCATAAGTCAAAGTTGGTTCAATGGCAACTAACAACAGCAAAAGACAGAATCTGTCACACAATGACAGCATTATACTGATAAAAATATGGAGAAGGTAGAAGATTTCAGTGTTGAACTAGGACTCTGACGATCAGGGTTCAAATCCCTGTTCGGCCATGAAACCCTTGGGCAAGTCAAACCTCCTCTGAACAAATCTTGCAAACAAAACCTCATGATAGGTTCACTTTAGATTTGCCATACGTCAGAAATGACTAGAAGACACACAACAGCAACAGCAACAAGATTTTAACTTACGGGGTGCAGTAGAAATCAGTGGCTGGCTCATTCACCCAGGTATGGCAACACTGTAGAAATAATGCAGTTTGGCACCACTTTAACTGCCACGAGTCCATCCTACAGACTCCTGGGATTTGTCATTTTCTGAGGCACCAGCAGTCTTGGGGAGCGAAGCTAAAGACCTTGTAAAACTACAAATCTCAAGATTTCATAGGATAGGGCTACAACATTTAAAGTGGTGCATTATTTCTACAGTGTAGATGAACTCCCAGAGGCTGGCAAAGTCTGTGTTTGGATTACATCTCCTAGAATTCTCCAACTACTGGTTATGCTAAAACAGCAGCTTTGCTAAGCTCTGCTTCCCCAGATCTTTGGGGTCTGCTGTTTATCCCTATTAATGTCCTCTGTGTTTCCCGTGGCTTCCAATATCACTAAACAGCTGGGCATATCCAAAACAGGGTCTGATGGAGCTGCATTTTTTTAAAATAAAAAATTTAAAACTTTTTTTAAATTAAAATTTTAATTTAATTATTTAAAAAAACACCTGGGGTCTTTCCTTTCTGCCCCCACTGAGTCTCACTCCACTCCCGCTATTTCTTCAGCATTTTACTGGGACATGTTACTGGCAAATGCCACAGCCCATTCTTGCCAAAAAGCAGATTTTGGGGATCAGTGTTGTCACCTCCCTTAATGTATCACCTAGTGCACTCTGCTCCCCGCACCCCATAAATGACGCCACTGAGCCAAAGCCTTAAACATAAAATCAAAACAGGTATTTAAAATCAGTTGATTTCAGGAGGTTTAATTCACAAAGTGTATTTTTAAATCATTGTTATCTTTTAAAAAGACTTTGCACTTAAAAAAATTAATGATGTCTTAATAGGGTAACTTGTTTGTGTTTAACTTTTGATCACCTCGTTTTTAAGCCTTATCTTGTTTTAGCCTTGTTGCAAGTCACCTTAGGTCCCATGTTTGGAGGAAGGCAGTGGATAAATAAAAGAAAATAATAAAATAATCAGTAAACAAAAGAGAACATGAAGAGTGCACTGGGGTCTCTGCACAAAGTGCAAGGATGATATAGCATAGGTACAGGAATCATCCTGCTTTCTGGCTGGTGTTGGAGCACAGCTCCCAGCATTCTACACCATTGTATACCTTCCAACATTTCACAGATGCAAACTGGGACATGTGTGGCCAAGCAATATTAGAATGTGGCCAAGATGGCAGAAATTATTAATAAAGAGAAACACACAATCTAGGAGATGCTGCAGCAGTTTGCTTTTGCCTGAGCCTATTGGAATGGGCAAGACCCCACCTCCTCCTCTTCTCTCGCCCCTCCCTCCTGAGTTTGTTGTGTGCAGATTTCTTTTGCACTTTCAGCTCTTTTTGTATTAATGGAGGTAAACTGAGGACAAAGGGGAAAGTGGGAGAAGGAGAGAGAAACTGGGACATTTTAAAAGCAGTTGAAAAATGGGATGACAGAGGATTAATGAAGATTATTCTGGCCAAATACAGACAGTTGGAGGGTATTCATTGCTGGCAAGGATTACTGGGAGATGCAGTCCTACCATTATCTGAAGAAACTCATTGACCCTATCCATGACCTGAAATTACATCCCTTTGAGAAATGAGCATCTGGTCATCCAACTTCAGGCTGAGAGTCTACTACATTGGAAGAAAACCCAGAGACTGGTTGAAAAGGAAAGATGGCTACGATCTGAGTTTAACGTTTAAGCTGGCTGCCAGCCCATTCATTTGAAACAGGGCAAGATTGGCCTCTAAATTGGAATGCTGGTTCATTCCCTCTGAAACCACCTCCTAACCCACGCAGCAGAAAAATAGAGCACAGGGGCCCTGACACCAAGTGGTGTAGCAGCCTCCTGGAAACAGTTGAAGTGAGTAACAACAGCTATTAAAGATGTGTGGTCTGGTTTCCAAGGGTGTTGGGGAATGGCTTCCCCAGACTGCACTCTGCCTTGTCATTATAAACCATGCTCTGGGTTTCCTCTGGAATGAGACAGCTCTGGAAAGTAAAAAAGTTGCCGGCGGCTGCGTGCGAAGGAATTGTTTTCCCCAGCCATCTCAATTCATTATCACTGCTCATGTAGGGCTGCCATTTGTCCCGGGAAACCTGGAGAATCCCAGATAAGACTAAAAAATGTCTTTGCCAGTTGGGCCAGTTGAAGCACTAAATCCTGGATTTCAACTTCATTGCAGGTCAATGGGTAGATTAAAATCCAGCAGTGGCGATGAACATGCAAGAAAACTGATCCTGGTGACAGTGATCCTGTCCAGCTATGGGAGACTTGAATATAACAGCCCTATGCTCATGTGACAACCCTATGCTCATGTAATTTCAACTACTACTACTACTACTACTACTACTACTACTACTATCATTTACTACTGATATCTGAAATCCTGTTGGGGACTTATGTCTGCAGGAATTAGAACTGGGCAGTTCTGTAACATCCGTATTCAACAAGGGGCTGCTGTGGCACTGTTCCACAGGGGAGCCGGCAAAGTGCCTGATGTGCATTGGGACTGATGTGCATCAGTTTTGTTGTGCATCAGGAACCCAGCTAGGGAGTGCTAATGGACATTGGTAGAGACTGATGGGCATCAGGACACTCTTGCTGTTGCCCTGTTACGTATCTTCACAATTCACTAACAGGCTATTTTAGCATTTCTGAACATAGCTAAGTATAAGTAAAGTTACATAATGTAGACCATGATGGAGGCTTCTGTACATCATTATTTTGGGTCTTTTTTTTTTACTCTGTTTTGATTAGAAGTAGAAAGACTATTCAAAAATATTCGAAAATGGTTGAAAAACATGTTTCTTAAGTGTCAGGAAACTGTGATGAGGAGAATCCTGGACCAATGACAATGGGTGCATATACACAGCAGAAATAATGGGACAAATGGTCATTGTCCACAATTGCTTCTGATGGCAATGTGAAACCTCCACTCCCTTCACTAAATCCTCATGAGATGATTACCATCTGAGTCGTGGAGTACGGCTAAACTATGTGTGACATAAAGATAACATGCATAGGTGTGTCTGTGTAGATTCTTTTAAAAAAATGGCAGCTTCACAGCCCCTAATTCCACATTAGGAGTAAGGATGTATCTAATGTAGAAATAATACAGTTTGATGCCACTTTAACTGTCATGGCACCATCCTACAGAATCCTTGGATTTGTAGTTTTGCGAGGCACCAGCACGCTTTGTCAGAGAAGACTAAAAAGCTTTTAAAATCCCAGGATTCCATAGGATGGAGCTCTAGCTAGTCTAACTACATTCTTTTTACAGTGTAGATGCATTCTCTTTCAGACTTATAGCAAAGATGGGAATTATACAGCCTTCTAGATGTTTGTGGACTACACCACCCAGCATTCCTCACCATTAGCTCTGTTGGGGCTGCTGGGAGTCGTATCAATGGACATTTCATGGCACCAAGTGACAAGCTTGGACATGCATCCTGGGACAGTGGAGGCTGGTGGTTCCCATGTCCATGGGCCAGCAAATCTCCTCTGGGTTGTAGTCCAAATTTTAAAGGAGCTATTTCAACGAGTCCATTTAATGGATAGGCACTAGCATCTTAGGTGGTTCTTTTAAAGTTTGGAATAAAACCTAGAGCAGATTCTTTGCTTGACGTACTAGCCAAACATTTCCGATACATATGAAAGAGGGAGAATAATTTTTTCCACACCTCAATTGCAATTTGAATTCTTTCTAATTGACCCTGACAGGAAAGTACTAGTGGTGCCAATAAGGAATTTCCTTCTCGAGGCAGATAGCAACATGTGAGCATGAAATTTGTTTGGAGTGTAATGCAAGGCAAGATCATTCATACCCCTTCCATCTTCGGTCCAATGTTGATCTGGATAAAGAGGGTTTGTAGGTAAGACCCCACCCAAATGTGCAAATGTGAAAATGCATTTAATGCCATGCATCAGATGGTTGCAACTAGAATTCGTTTCGATTTTGACAAGCTCCCTCTTAAGTGTTGCCAACAGAAAAACCTTAACATGTGATTTGAATTTCACTGTGGGCAAAAAATTAACTGGCAATGCAAAAGAGGTGGAAGCAGAAGGCAAATCAGGCTGGATGGAGAGGCCGGGGAAGTGATTTTGGCCATCTACATTATTTCTGCATGGAAGGATAGACAAGAACCTGAAGAAAGACAAGTCCCCTGGGGAGAGAAAATACATTCTCAACTTACAGCGCAAAGGTTTCAGTGATATACCTGAATATTGAATTTTCGACTTGCATCCTTCTTCCCCCTTTCTCCCCCTATCTTTTCCCTGCCTTCCTCTGACTCCACTCCTCCAACCCACTCTATATTTATACTGCTTCTAACTATATTATTAACTGTCCCTGGAGCCTTAAAATTTCCACAGACGTGCTGGAAAATAAGACTATAAGAATTCCTGGCTTGGCTCAGGTTCAAGCTATCTGGCAAAGGCCTTCAAGGAAGCCACCAAATAATATAGGATGAGGGTTAGCAAGTGCACACCAGTTGAAGGTATACTGCGTCTGGCCAGGGAGGTTCTACTTTTCATTCTTCTTTTGCCACTTTTCAATTTTTTTAAAAAAAGTGTATAATAACACCCAATATAGAATATATTGTTATATAATATAGATTTATTATGTAATCTGTAATTACATGCACATTGTAGAACAAAATTTCTCTCCTGCTTTTTCGCCCATCTATGATACCATTCAAAAGAAGAGGATGCTGAAAGCATTAGCAATTATCAATTACAAAAACCAGAAGGTGCTAGAAAGTAAAGCTATGTATTTTGAGAGACAGAACATGTCTTAAAATATGAATTTATCCATCAGTTTGTAAATTCATCTCAACACTGGCTTGAACGGCAACAAAAAGCCATCTTAATACCTTTTGGAAATAAGCAAGTGGACTCAGGGCAGTAGAGAGAGATTGGTAGCTCAAATGCTGGTGGGAACAGTGAATCAGCTCTTGGATTGAGTTTGAAATTTAAAGGAGTTGTGCAAAGTGTTGGATTCTATCTCCCCAACAGGTTCGCTTCATTGGATAAGCGCTTTAAAGTTCACTTACTGACACTGGACTTCAGTGTATATTACCTTCATTTTGGGGAATGTGGAGAATAGGTCAGCTGGCATTTTGTATTGCAGTTAAGAATTTGCAACTTCAGTATGTTTAACCAGAAGAGAAGATTCAAAGGTGACATGATAGCCTCAAGTTGTTTTCTGCTGTTAAGTCATGAAGCAATGGAGGCAAACAGCAGGAAAAGAGATTCCACCTAAACATTAGAACAACTTACTGACATTAGGAGCTGTTCGACAGTGGAGAGTGGTGAAGTCTCCTTCTTTGGAGGTTTCTAACAGAGGCTGGATGGCGTGCTTTGATGGTGTCTTCCTGCATGGCAGAAAGAGATTGAACTTGATGGCCATTGGGATTTCTTCCAACTCTAGGATTCTATGATCTGTGATTGTGCCATATTCACTAACACTAACACTGGAGTGTATCACATGCATGTTAATTCAGCTTACCTCTATCTGGTTTAAAATTTAATTCAGGAGGCATCCTGATGTTATCAGACGGTTTTTACTTCTGAATTTGCCACCTGAATACAGCCTGGATCCATCCCCAATTCCAGAGCTGCTCCGGTGGCCATTTTCTTAACTTGGAAAACTCCCAGATCCAAAAAGAGCCACAATGAGTGGCTCTGGAAGCAGGGATGGACCCAGGCTGTATTCGGGTGGCAAATTTGGCAGTAAAAACCCTCTGATACCATCAGGATGCTACCCAAATTAAATTTTAAACCGGATAGATTTAAGATGACATTATTGCCATGATTGTAAAAGCCCTGGCCCCAAACGGAGGCTAGGAGTGCATCTACACTGTAGAAATAATGGCGCTTGACACCACTTTAACTGCTGTGGCTCCCATCCTTCAAAATCTTGGGATTTGTTGTTTTGTGAAGCACCACCACTCTTCGGCAGAGAAGGCAAAAGACCTTGTAAAACTACAAATCCCAGGATACCATAGGATGGAGCTGCAGCATTGCAAGTGGTGTCAAACTGTAGTATTCCTACAGTGTAGATGCACCTTGTAATGTTTGATAAAGTGGTAGGCAGTAGGAAAAGGAGGAGACTGCATTACAGGTGGATTGATTCACCAGAGAAGCCATTGACCTGAGTTTTCAAGAACCAAGCAGGGCTGTTGATGACCAGGGTTCCTGGATAGCTTTCATTCATGGGGTCACTGTATGTTGAAGCCAATTTGATGGTTGAAAAACAACAAAATATTTATCCCGATTGTGGCATCTTGTCTCAGTAGCCTAGTTAGCGAGATCAGCATTCTGGCTAAAGGTGCATGCATGTGCGCACACATACAGTGCTCTACTCACTTGCACACTTTCCCTCTGACATATATTTGGATTTAAAGGTGGGAGAAGAGAAAGGGTCTCCATGGAAATGCATAGGGCACCAGCTGTTGTTTTCCACTGAAAGAAAAAAAAAAGAGGAGGAAGTTTACAAAGCCTAGAATGAATTTGTAGGAAAGGGAGGGTTATGGGAAACTAAACTCAGCATGGGGAAAAACAATGACATACTGGCTTGGAAGCTGATTTCGCTGTTATCTATGTCAGTGAAAACAAAACCGTCAGTACAGTTGAAGATGTCAGCAAACAGATGCAAGTAGAAATAGCCTAAGATCTTTCCTAAAGAAAAAGAAAACTCCTCAAACTATGAGTGTTGCTTTCCATTATCATGGCTTAGGCTGCGAGGGTGGTACAGAATGTTCATAAACATTCAGCTTCTGAGGATGAAGGCAATGTTCAGAAAGATTAAACATTTGTCACAAAAGGAAGTTTGCAGTGGGGGGAGGGGTTTCAAATTGGATGTTGGAGCAGATTGAACTTTATGATATGGGGCACCAAAGATTTATGAGTGGAAAACACTAAATCCAAGACAGCCAAGAAGGCAGAAGGAGCAAAATGCTCATGTTATATTTGCATTTGTCAGTCAAAATGCAGTAAGTGGCTCAACTTTTCCCCTCACACACAAACTCCGTCCATGACGGAGGGTGGAGGGTGGGAAACTCTGAACCCGTAAGAGCAGCCACTGTTGGGGGTGATAGCCTTTTGGCTCAGCTTGTAAATTTTGAGCTTCCAATTATCTCAGTACATCAAAGTTTGTCTGGTTTCTATGCAATCTGAAATTATGAGGGCATTGACTAGAGCTTGAATTATTTAGAAGGGGGATCCAAAGTTAATTCATATTACTGCTTACTTGAGAATTCTACCTTCGCTTTTTATTTCAACTTAATTTGATAATTGCAGCTTCCCCACTTGTCTATCTCTCTTAGTCTTATTTGTTAAATTAGAGTTAAGAAAAATAAGAAGAAGAAGAAGAAAAAGAAGGGTAAAAAAATGGCTTCAGGGATGAGAACAAGAACTCAAACCCAAACACAGGAACAAACACAAAGTGCTTATAATAAAGGATGCAACCCTTTAGAATATTTGAATGTACAGGAGGACATTAACATAACAATATTACAGGAATTACGAGATTTCAAAAAATTATTTAAGAAGGAGATAAGGGAGGAACTGCAGGACACAAGAGAGGAAATTAGAATAGATATGAAGATGGAGATAGAAGGATTGGCAAATAAAATTGATAAAATAACAGAGGAATTTACAGAAGTAAGAATGGAGGTAGATCAATTGGTAAATAAAACAAAGGAAATTGAGGAAAAGACAGAAAATTTAGAGAAAGAACAAAGCAGAGACAGACAAAGTATGTTAATACAGGAATTGAGATACAGGGGAAAATGTTTCAAAATACGAGGGATACCAGAAGTCGAGGGGGAACAAGTACCTGAACATATAATCCCAGAGATAGCAACCCGTTTAAACATATCAGAAGAAGTTTTGGATCAGCAAATAGAAAAGGCATTCCGGATTAACTCGACATATGTAAGAGAAAACAAATTAGAGAGAGACATAGTTGTGTGTTTTACAAATGCGAGACTAAGAAATAAGCTGTGTCAACAGTGCTTTGTAGAGAAACTAGTCATAGATGACACAGAAGTTGAAAGATTTGCCAGATCAAATCCGTAGGAGGAGGCAGGACTATAAATTCCTCATAGAGGCGCTAACAAAAAATCAAATAAAGTTTAGATGGGAAAAGATTGAGGGAGTATCATTTACATATAAGCAGAAGAGACAGAGGATTTGTACCTTGGATAAAGCTAGAGAATTCTGTAGGAAAAATCTAGACAAAAGAAAAAACCCACAAGAGGAACAAGTAAAGAAAAAGAACTCTAAAGTACCGGAAGCTGACCCTAAGAAAAAGAGAAAAGAGACAAAAGAGATAAAGGACTCAAAGGGAAAGGGAGAAAGCTCTAAAGATAATACAGAGGGAGAAGAAGAAGTATAAGCATGGGATTTAAAATTGGTTCCCTCAATGTTAGAGACTTGAATAAAATACACAAAAGAAGATTAGTTGCCCATTATTTAGAAAAAAAAACAAATGTGACATATGGTGTATACAAGAAACTAAAATCCGAAACAACGAAGCGCAATTTCTGAAAAAACCCCAGACTTGGACAATTATTTTATTCATTAGATAAAAATAAAAGGAGGAGAGGGGTGGCGGTTTATGTGAATAATAAATACGAAGCTCAAGAATTATGTAAAGATGAAGAAGGAAGGTTTGTTATAATACGATTGGAAATGCAAAATCAAAAATTGGATGTAGTATGTATCTATGCTCCACTTGAAAAAAAAGATGTTTTTTTTAAAAAAAATAAATAAATAGTGCATTAGAAAAAACAAATGGGGACAGAGTCATCATGGTGGGAGATTTCAATGGGGTAGTTAAACCAAAGAGGGACAGGAAATCCAGAAAAAAGATTAAAGGGGAAACTCCCAAGTAGTTTTTTTGAAATGGTAAAAGAATATGAACTAACAGATGTGTGGACTCACTTGAATAAAGAAAAGGAAGGATATACGTATTTTTCAGATATACACAACTCAGCTTCTAGATTAGACATGTTTTTAACTACAAATAAATTACTACCATTGATTAGAAAAATGGAGATAGCTCCAAGAATAATATCAGATCACAATGCAATAGAAATGCAGATAGACATAGGAAGTACACAGACAGAATGGAAATGGAGATTGAATGTAGATTTGATAATGGATGAAAAAAAATGTTGATTTCTTGAAAAATGAAATTAAAATATTCTTAAAAGAAAATACCACACCAGGGATGCAGAATAAAATTATTTGGGACACATGTAAAACAGTGTTAAGAGGTATTCTGATAAAAAAGGCTGTGGAAAAGAACAAAGAGAAGAAATTAATAAATAAAGAGAATTTACAGAAGCTGAAAAGCTTAGAAGATAGATTAAATTGAAATTTAATGGAGAGCAAATTAAAGAAAGAATACGATTTATTTAAACATAAGACACAGGAACAAAACTTAGATGAATTAACAAAAAAATTAAAATGGATTAGACAGAAACATTTCGAGCATGCAAATAAAACAGGGAGATGGCTCGCCCAAAAACTTAAAAGAGAAAAGGGAAAAAAAATCTGATTGTGGAAGTTAACTATAAAGGAAAAATAGTAACTAAGCAAAATGAAATCAAGAAAGCATTTCATGAATACTTTGAGAAGATATTTAAGGAGGACATAGGTGTGGAAAATGAAAACTATCAGATAAAAATGGAAAAATATTTAGAGAATAAGGAAATAACCAAGATGACAAAAGAACAACAAGATGAGTTAAATAAGCCCTTTTCTACGGAAGAAGTCCTAATAGCAATTAATGCACAAAAAAATGGAAAAGCCCCAGGACCGGATGGGTACTCAGCAATGTTTTATAAAGTGTTCAAATATGAGTTATGTGAAATATTATGTAATACATTTAATAACATAGCGGAAGAAGGTAAACCCATCTCATGGAATAATGCAGATGTGGTCGTAATACCAAAAGAGGGGAAGGACAAAAAAGAGATAAAAAATTATAGACCCATCGCACTTCTAAACATTGATTACAAGATCTACACATGGATATTGAGTAATAGACTAAAAAAAATCTTAACAGAAACCATATACAAAGATCAGAATGGCTTTTTGCCAAAGAGACAAATTAGGAATAACATAAGGAACATTCTAAATATTCTGGAATATTATAATTCATATAAAGATAAAAAACTGGCACTTATTTTTCTCGACGCCGAAAAGGCGTTCGATAATGTGAAATGACAATTCATGTTGGAAACATTAAAGAAAATGGAAATGGGGCACTTCTTTATAAATAATATTGAACAAATATATAAGCAACAAAAATTACAAATAATAATCAATGGCGAAAGGACTGCAGACATATGGGTGGATTAGGGCATGAGACAGGGGTGCCCCTTATCCCCACTACTGTTTATTATGATCTTAGAAGTACTAAACAATGCAGTAAGAAATAATAGAGAAATCAGAGGCACAAAAATAAAAGGAGAAGAGCATAAATTAAAAGCATATGCCGATGACATGGTTATCATACTGGAAGATCCCAATAGAAGCATAAAACAATTGCTGAAAGAATTAAATGAATTTGGAAAGTATTCTGGAATAAAAATTAATAAAAGTAAAACCTCTATCCTAACTAAAATTTTAAAGGAGAAGGAGAAAGAAGAGCTGATAACCAAGTCAGGCATAAAAACAGAGAAAAAAATAAAATATTTGGGAATATGGCTAACTGAAAGTAATGCAAACTTATTCAAAAATAATTATAAAGTAATTTGGCAACAAATAGAGAAAGATTTTTAAAAATGGAACAAATATAATTTATCAATACTGGGCAGAATTGCCGCAATCAAAATGAACATTCTTCCAAAATTTATGTTCCTATTTATAAACCTGCCAATTGAGATAAGCGAACGAATGTTCAAAAATGGGGAAAAGGTATACTAAATTTTATTTGGAAAGGGGGGAAAGCTAGGATACAGTCAAGAATTGAATATGAATAATGGTTGGCATGCCCACTTATGGTACACCAAAGAAATTAAAGATAAAGATATAAATAAGCATATTATAAGAAAAGCATTGTTAAAGACATGACGTTCAATAAAGGAAAAGTTTTATAGAGGAGTGCCAGAATGGGTCTCAATAGATGAAGCATTTCAGATTGGAAGGGGAAAAGGAAAAGACAGTTGGATTACATATAAGGATCTATTAGTGAAAGACAGAAATGCTAACATAAAACTAAAGACAGAACAAGAGCTGAAAGATGATGGAAAAAATATAACATGGTTTGAATACTTACAAATAATACAAAGATTCAAAAAAGATGCAAAAAGAGATGGATTTGAGAAAGAGGAAAATGAATTAGACAAGATAATATGGGGGAAAGACAAAGGGAAGATATCCAGATTGTACAAGTTATTTTTAGAAAGAACACTGGAACAAGAAACGGTCACCACATAATACATGGTTAAGTGGCACAAGAAATAGGACATGAACTTTTGTTTGAAAATTGGGAAAACGCATGGAAAAAATCGCATAAGTTCACAGCATCTCAAGACCTTAGAGAAAATTATATTAAAATTGTAAATAGGTGGTATTATACACCATGCAGAATAGCTAAGTATTATAATTTAAAAGATGACAGATGCTGGAAATGTCACAAGGAAAAAGGCTCCTACTACCACATGTGGTGGTCATGTCAAAAAACCAAAAAGCTCTGGCTTAAAGTTCATAAATGTATTCAAGAAATATTTGGAATACAATTTCCATTAACTCCTGAACTGTACTTATTAAATATGACTTCTTTCTTGGGTGAAAAATTGGAAAAACCCTTTTGGAGAATTACACTTTACTTGATCACTGCTGCAAGGACATTACTAGCAAAAAACTGGAAGTTAGAATATATCCCAAGAATAGAGGACTGGCTGCAAAAAATAATAGAGTATAAGGATATGGATATTTTGACTGCATTAATCAACAATGAAGCAAAGAAAAAAAAGAGAAATAGAATGGGCTCCAGTAATTAAATACTGGATTGAATACATGGAATAATTTATGGGTCGCAAAAAACAGTATATGTAAGTTTGATGTATTGGATCATATATAACTTTGGGAAGATTGCGCTCAGTAATTGCATATTGTATTTTGTTAATTTATAAATGTTATGTATTGGGAGAACAATATGTAACACATACATGGGTTATGAATGTAAATAACTATGTTAAAATCAATAAAAATATCATTAAAAATGCAGTAAAGCAATGATAGAAATGATAGAAAGGCTAGTCTTAATAGAATTTCCAAGGTGAAACATCATAATCAGATCATTTAAATTATTATGGATGGGTGTAGGAGTGCTTGGGGCAGGGGCGTCAGTTCTGGGAGCCATTTTGCTTCCCCTGGCATCCTTCCAGGGCTGCACAAACCACCAAAAACACTTTCCAGCACCAGAAATGCTGCCACGTTTCTTGAATTCCCGCCTGCCGCCTGCAATCTTTGTCAAAAAAAAGAAAAGAAAGAAATATGGCAACTCTAGATCTCAGCAATAACTGTGACATAGTGGAATCTGTTTCTCAGAGAGACTAGTTCAGCTTGGATCTGCAATGCCAACTAACCTAAAGCCAACCCTTCTTGTATTTCATCTATCCCAGAGACTGGGAAAGTTGCCTTTTGGATTACAGCTCCCAGAATCACCTGCCTACCATAATCAATGGTTGTTCTGAGAATGTTAGTCCAAAAATTAATGTTTCCAACATGTGATCTATTTGTAGTCTTATGAGTGCATCTACACTAGAAATTATGCAGTTTAGCATTTAAAGGTGCTATAGCTCCATACTATGGAATCCTGGGGTTTCTAGTTTTACAAAGTCTTTAGCCTTTTCTACCAAAGAATGCTGGTGCCTCACAAAACTACAAATCCCTACAAGTTTGTAGGACAGAACCAGGGCAGTTAAAGTGATGTCAAACTGCATTATTACTACAGTGTAAATACACCCTCTCTCAGGTTCATGAGCATTCAGTAATATGCTGTTTGATCACCTCATCCATCTCAGTCTGCAGTTAAAAACAACAAATGTGTTGTGTTTGCAGTCATTTTCTTCTATGCAATTTCCTTTTAGATAAGCATGTTGTGTACAAAAACTCATTATAAGTTTGCCTTAGGCTTACCATAAGTTGGAGGCAACTTGAAGGCATGCAACAACAACAGTGTATTTTAAATATAATTTCCTCTGCTATATAGATTGTTTAACACAGTGAGAATCACAGGTTATTTTGGAAAATAGTATTATCCATAGGTCTTTGAGTCTACATATTAGTTTGAAACTGTGAGTTCACTTGGTTCATTTAAACATGTGACTGTTGAAAAGATCACTAAATTGAGACTGTCGTACTTTGGACGTATCTTGAGAAAACACAAATCACTGGAAAAGATGATGATGTAAATTTGAGTGGAAGACGGTAGGAAAAGAAGAAGACCACATTACAAAAGTGATAATGTGGTCTTATTCATTACTACATTCCAAACTCAGAGCCAAGTCCTGAATTTGCAAGACTTGAGCACAGCTGTTGATGGTGGAAGCTTTTGTAAGTCTCTCATTCATAGGGTCATCAAGGTCTTTCCAATTTATGGCAACCGTAAGACAAAACCTATCATCAGGGTTTTCTTGGCAAGACTTCTTCAGAGGAAGTTTGCCATTGCTTTCCTCTGAGGCTGAGAGAGTGTGACATGCCAAAGATCACTCAGAGGGTTTCCATGGCTGGCAGGGATTTTGATCTGGTCTCCTGGAGTCCTAACTCAACAACTCAAACTAACTTAAAGGGACAGTTTAAGGTACTGAGCCCTATCCCCAAAGTTATTCCAGTACCTTGGATAGGTCTTTTGGACTAAACTCCTGAATGGATTTGCTATTTAGTGATATGGAAGCCATAAGGACTCTGTGGGAAATAATACAGCAAAGATTACCTTTTAGTACAGTCCGCCCTTCCCTTATATGGAAGATCCTTTCTGGACACCCCCCCCCCCAGAATAAGGGAAATTTCATGTATGCTCAAGGCCCATTTAAATGAATGGGGCTCATGCATGTAGTGGCGCGGCGGTGCGCATGTGCCATGGGCGTGCATGCCATTATCCCTTCCAGGGCATGCTCACCCTTCTTCTGGGGTGGCTTTCAGTCTATGCTGAAAGCCACGTAACGTGCACTGTAGCTATGTAATTTCCCCCAACCAGTAGAGAACACATGATTTCTAGTTACCATAAATCTGGGATTCAAGTCAGGAACATCACTAGGGGGTGCAGGCAGTTCAGGGTGCACCGGGTGACACCTCAGATATTAGACATCTGGTGCCCTTGTGGGTCTGGGCTGCCTACAGGGTCTCTTTGGCCAGGTGTTAAAGCAAGTTCCTTCCCTTCCCACCTGGCCAGAAGCTCCACCAAACCTGAAATGGCTGTTGAAAAGAGGAGGGAAGTATTTTAAAATGATCCACACCGGGTGGCAAATTTACTGACTCAAAGGTAAGATTTTCACGTCAACAGGGTTAGTTCTGGTGGCAAGACTGGCTCAAGATCACTCAGAGCTGGTATTTTAGACCTTTTGACCCTCTCTTCTGGAAGGCAGCCTCACCTTCTAAGGTGTAATTGAAGACGAAACTCCTTGAAACCGCTAGCGAAAGCACTTTGCTTAGCCACACAAGCCAACAATGATGGGAATGGCCAGGGAAAGGTGTTGGTGTCTTTTAAGTGTTTGTTTGCTATAGTGTTCCAGGTGCCAGACTGACCACTGGAATGATTGTACAGCATGGGCAGGAAGGTAGCAACCAAACCTCAATAAATTCAGTGGAAAAGGTTTTGGTTCCAGGCCAGATGCTAGAAGAAGGGAATAAGAAACTGGACACTTAGAAGGTTTGGCTTCTGAAGATGCCAAAGCAGGGCAAATATTATTAATGGAGAAAACATGGTTCCCACCCATGCTTTACACAGGGGTGCAAGCGAGGAGGTTTCAAACCACTACTATCAATGTGAACAGGTACAGCCCAGAAACAGGATGGCACCTAAGTATTCCTTGGAATTTGCAGAAATGATAGGAAATAGTCATTCCCATTTATTGTTACTACATCTTTCAGCAGAAGGGCAATGGGAAGTAATGGCCTTAATGCAATGCAAACCACAGGAAAATAACAGGGTCAGAAACTCTGGCTACATTGCTGTCAGGAATGTTGTTTATGTATCAAGATGAAATCCACCGCCCTGATGACACAGATGGTTGCGCCGTTTAGGGTACCATGGCAAATCTGGGACAAACAAGTGTGACTGATGGTGCATCTCCATACGTAGATCCTCTGAATATATTCTTCTCCTGTTGCAGCAGTGATTTATCTTTAGTGATGACATTTCTTCCCTTAACATTTCCTTTAAGTAATGGTCCATTGTGGTTCTTGGTTGTTGTTGCTTTTTTAGGTGTGCATCAGTGATGTAGGCTGCATCTGCATTACAGAAGTAATGCAGTTTGACACCTGTCATGGCTCCATCCTATGGAATCCTGGGATGTGTAGTTTGTTGGGATATCAGAGCTCTTTGACAGAGAAGACTATAAATGTTTCACAAAAGGTACAAATCCCTGAATTCCATGGGATGGAGCCATAGCAGTTAAAGTGGTCTCAAAGTGCATTATTTATGCAGTGTAGATGCAGCCATAGTCAAGGGAGGGGGGAAGAGGTCATTATTCCCCACAAAGAATTTGCCGCCATTGAATTTTTCTTTGGCTCTCAGATTTCTAGCATTGCAGTATCTTAAAGGAGAGCCAGTGTGGTGTAATAGTTTGAGTGTTGGGCTAGTAGTATACTGGGAGAACAGGGTTCGAACCTCAGCTTGGCCATGGAAACCTACTAGGTGGCCTTGGGCAAGTAACACTCTCTCAGCCTCAGAGGATAATGGCAAATTCCCTCTGAAGAAACTTGCTGAGAAAACTCTGTGATAGGTTTGCCTTAGGGTTGCCATATGTCGGAAACAACTTGAAGGCACACAACCACACAAAGTCTCTTAAATGATCCATTGAGCATCTAGTAATGCAACTGAGGCATCCAAAGAAAAGGAGCAGGCACAGTTCCCAAGGGAACATGAACATGGCAAATAGGCGCACATCGTTTTCAGTGATTTATTCTCTGCAAGGAATCAAGTACTCTCATTAAAAAGATTTATTAGGGTTGCCAGATTTCAGGGTCTGAGCCAAAGTCTCACTGGTTAGTATGCATTTCCAGGCAGGGAGAAAATGTTTCAGAGAGAGTGCCACTGGAGGGGAAGGGAAGTTTGATGATGATGATGATTTTGAGATGGCTTTCCCATTCCCATTCCCAGCTGATAGCAGGGGTCTCTGCTTCAGTGTGAATGTGTCTGTATGTGCATGACACTTATGCAACATGGGTGCAGTAAGAAGCCAGACAGAGGTTCAGAGAGAGAGAAGAACAATGAAGGGGGAGAAGGTTTTAACATCAGATACTACTACTACTACTACTACTACTACTAATACTAATAATAATAATAATAATAATAATTTTTATTCCACCTCTTCCCAGCAGGGAATTTTAATGAAGATAAGTTCATAAAAACCTGGTTTGGTTGAATACATAATAAAGTACAGTACAGTGGGCCCTTGGCATCCAGTGGGGTTTGGTTCTATAGCCCCCCCTGGATGACTAAATCCATGGGTGCTCAAGCGCCATTAAATACAACAGCATTCTAAAATGGAATCCCTTATATAAAATGCCAAAACCAAGGTCCGCTTCTTGGAATGTATACATTTTAGAAATATTTTGAAACTGTGGATGCTTGAATCCATGGATAAAAAATCAGTGGATACAGAGGGCTGATTGTATATGTACTATAGCTGTAAATAATAAACCATATGAAATGAATTTCTGTTTCCAGTAGCGTTTTTAGCTTTTCTTTTGTAATGTCCTACATTTTGCAGTGCCTTTGCAGTTATGACATCTGGTCACCCAGCCCTGGGACCCTTCCTGCCAAATGGAGCAAGGCAAGGAGTGTCACACCAGCGTTGTGACTCATGAGTGTCCTTAATGTACAAGTCCTGGCAGCTGTGGTGCGTGCCTTGAACAAACTTGCCGGCAACTAGCAGTGAGTTTTTCCAGACCCCAGCAGCCATGTACAGTCTGGAAAACTTCCCCATGTGCTAGGGAGGTAATCATTCACTCATTTCATTAATACAGGAAGCAATGAGTAATTTTATCTACTTTCGATGCAGTATGAGTACGTTTGCAGAGCCTCTGAATTTTTGAAGTCTATTTTCAGGACTTATTTTGTGAAATTTGCACATGGCTTTTCCCCCCTTTTTTTCTGGCAGCAAGCTAATTTTTTCTGTGCAGAAAACAGTGGCAGCAGTTGGTATCTGCTACTTAGGGTGCGTCCACAGCATAGAAATAATGCAGTTTGACACCACTTTAACTACCATGGCTTCATCCTACTGAATCTTGGGATCTGCAGTTTGTTGAGATGCCAGGACGCTTTGGCTGAGAAGGCTAAAGTCTTTGTAAAATTATAAATAGCAGTATTCCATAGAATGGAGCTACAACACTTAAAGTGCTATCTAACTGCATTATTTCTACAATGTATATGCACCAAAATATACTTAATGAAGTAAACTCTCCTGGTCAGATCCCTCTCTCAAACCTGATGCAAATTTCATTCATCTGTGCTCTCATCAAAAGTGGAATGGACCTCCTTTTCCCCATGAATGAAGCTGATGCCCAGTAAAGTAGTTGAGGGCAGGGAGGAAGTTATAATTGTAATAGATATACCAAAATCATGTCCAAATAAAAATTGTGAATATGGAACAGTTACAGATGACTAAATCTAGGTGAAAGACTTTCTGTTAGATTTTGGTAGGGGGGTCATACCAGTAGAAGTTCCATAGCCTGCATCTACGCTGTATAATTAATGCAGTTTGATACCATTTTAACTGCCATGGCTCAATGCCATGGAAGCCTGTTTTGTGAGATATTGTGAGAAATCCTTCTCCATCAGAGTTCTGGTGCAACAACAACCTACAAATTCCAGGATTCCTTATGATGGAGCCATGGCAGTTAAAGTGGTAAAAATAACTCTGCAGTATGGTAGCAGCTTTAGTTACATTTAACTAAACTAGGTAGCTGATATAGAACGCCATCCAACATTTTTCTACAAGGAAAATCATATTTTCTACTTGCTATATTTATGCACAGAAACATAATTTCCTAGGAGAAAAAAAAGCTGTGTTTGTGTGTTTGTGGAGAATATGTCACAACTTGGCAAAGATTCTCATTGGTTCAGGATTCTCCTTGTCAGCGTTTTCTAACACCCAGGAAACAAAATTTTGACCATTTTTGAATCTTTTAAAATCTTTTTGAATATTTCTATTCCTATTTGAGCGCAACAAATCTGCTTCCTCCAAAGTCATCCCGGTATCCGGGTCTGTTTTGCAAAAGAAGGATAATCTCTTGTTAAATAAACAATAGTATATCAACAATCAACCTGATGTGGTGAGCTTGTTGCGGTTTCCAAGAGTCTGACATTTGCACAAGTTGCCATCCTAGTCTATGTTTTCAGAAAGATCATAATGAGATTGCTATTGCACAAAATCTAAAGACACTGTTTCTTGTATCTCGAGTATGGATAATGTGTGGTGTGCACACCACAAAAGTTCCATGCCAACCAGTTTTGTTGCCCTGGGAGCCCCATCTCAATCTGGGAATATATGGAAAATGCACAATCCGAATTTGCAAAATCTCAGGGTGGTTGACCTTATTCTCAATGTCGTGCCTTACCTACCTATCTAGATATACCGAGACACTAGTTAGCACTGAGAATGAGAACATTTGTATTGCATTGATCCCTAGCTTTGAATTTTGCATGAGCTGAAATTTCAGTGGCGACAATGCTATGAACAAACTAGACAGTGAAGCATTCCACATGGAGAGGATCAATTAGGATGACAGCAGAGAAGAGGTAGCATTAAATAAATACTGAAAACTTTATGGCCAACCCTCTTTGTTTACAGTCTTCTATTCACAATTTATTTATTTTTAAATCTTCTGATTTATTCCTTTAGTTGGTTTCTCTCATCCAATAAAAAAACATTCCCACAGCGATGAGACAATGGCAGACGTTTAATGAGACAACCAGCAAATCAAATAGATCTTGCTGGCATTGCCGAATGAGACGCCTGTAGAAATACAGATATTTATTGTCTGCCAGACAGTCAATGGGTCCACTAGACTGTTTTTCCATACTCTTAAATACAAACAGGATCATAATTCTTCTTTTTAGAGGCTTCTCTTCCCTCTATAAATAAATAAAAGGAAGTCCTAGTTTCTCTTAAGAAACAAATTCTGGCTCGGACATGTGAATCCACTGGGTGACTTTGGGCAATTCACACTCTCTCAGTCTCAGAGGATGTCAATGGCAAACACTCTCAGAAGGTACATGACAAGAAAAACCCATAATTGGTTCACCTTTGGAGTGCCATAAGAAGGAAAACCAGCATCGTGTAGTGGTTTGAACATTGGACTGGGACTCTGGAGACTAGGGTTTGAATCCCAGGTCAGACATGTAAACCCACTGAGTGACCTTGGGCAAGTCACACTCTCTCAGCTTCAGAGGATGCCAATGGCAATGAATTTGTCAAGAAAGCTCTGTGATAGGTTCACATCAGGGCTGCCATAAGTTGGAAATGACTTGAAGGCACACAACAACAACAACAACAACAACAACAGTTTCTCATAATGTTTTGGAGCTACTAGGCAACAAAATGTACAGCTTAGTCTGGATGTACAATTTCAGGCTGCACATGAGCTGTTTTCTTGACCGTGTCCCCAGTACAAATAAGCAAGCTCATGGCACACAGAATCATAGCGATGTAAGGAAACCATTGCTGTATGTTACTTTTTAAATAATGAGCGAGGCAATGCGGCACATGGAGAGTTGCATCAGTGTGACAACATCACTGCCACTAAGATTTCTCTTAAGGTGCGTGACTCAAATCTTCATAAAGCTTTCTCTGTGCATGGCACGCATTGGGATGTGGTCAGCGTTCATGGAGACGAATGCTGACAAACCCATGAATCCCAGTTTATATAAAAATGTATTAAATCAGCATGAGCCTGCTGCCTAGCCAAAGGCTTTTTTAATCATAAAGGAGCCCAGTGGCATGCCACAGTATTATCTTGTGGAACCAGCAAATAGCATCGTTCGTATTCTCATGCTCATCCAAGGGAAAACATTATCCCCCCACTTGACAACCTTCCTTTAAAAAAAATGAATGCAAGAAAATATGTAGCCACTGGGGAAGAAAGTAGCCTGGTTTACCTTGATCCAGTTTTAATTTCCTGTTTCTTGTTTTTAGTCTCTTTGTTTACAAAGGGCAGATAGCAAAGAAGCATCATCCATCGACAATATGCTCTTCATTACCCACATTCTGACTTAAAATTCTGGAATTGGGGCCAATGGTCAAATGAATCAGCAAGAGATGGAGGTTGTTATGCAATGGAAAGGAAGATGGTGCCCCTTTCCTTTAAGGTCATTGCTACTGAGAGATAGCATCTCCTGTATGGGTCTTATTCTGTTGTTGTTGTTGTGTGCCTTCAAGTCGTTATGACGACCCGAAGGTGAAGCTATCATGGGGTCCTCTTGGCAAGATTTGTTCAGCGGAGGTTTGCAATGGCCATCTTCTGAGACCAAGAGAGTAAGCCTGAGGGCAGGGAACCGTCTAACTAAAAAGATTGCATGTACAGCGCTGTGTAAATTTACAGCGCTTCATAAATAAAGGTTAATAATAATAATAATAAGAGAGTGTGACTTACCAAAGCTCACCCAGTGGGTTTGCATGGCCAAGTTGGGATTTGAATACACATAATTCGTACACAATATTTCATCATTCAGGCCATTCAGAAGCTTGGGAAAGCTTGCTTTATGGACTGCAGAATCCTCTAGGAAGCATAGCCAGTAGCCATAACTACTTAGAGATTCTGGGAATTATAGTCACAAAGAAACAAATTTTGATCAGGCTAGTATCATGATATTGAGCTAAAAGGGGCTAATTTCACTTTATGTTGTGAAAAAGGGTCACTCTTGATGTTTGTGTGTGTTTTGGGTCAGGTTGGAGGCACATTTTTGAAACCTAGCACTTTGGAGGGGACAATTTTGCACAGTCCTGAAAAATGTGCTTTTGATTTTGAAGTGAGAATGGCAGGAACTCAATGCATGCCAAATCAAGTCAACACATATGGATCCCTGAAAAATTCAGCTCCGTTGAACTTGAACTTTCAAAAAGAAAGATAAAGGAACCCTGTTGACAGTGTGAAATGGCAATTTGAGCCACTCTGGCACACTGTGCAACAAGTAAAAAATAAATTAACCAGGCAACAGCACTGGTTTGCTCAGGGAAAACAAATCTCAGCACTTGTAAGGAGGTTATTGCTATGACTTGCCAAAATTGTATGTGCACATTTCCTAGAATCATAGAGTTGGAAGGGATCCCAAGGGCCATCCAATCCAACCATCTGCTATGCAAGAACTCATAATCAAAGCATCCCTGACAAATGGTCATCCAGCCTGTTTAAACACCAAAGGAGGAGACTTCACCACAGTCCCAGGAAGCACCTTGCACTGTCCAAAAGTTCTTACTGCCAGGAGGATCTTCCTAAGATTGAGGTGTGATCTCTTTTCCTGTAGTTTGCATCCATTCCTCCATGTCCTAGTCTCTGGAGCTGCAGGAAATAAGCTTGCTCCATTGTCAATATGACATCCCTTCAAATATTTAACCAGCATTTATTTGCTAATATTATTATTACATTTGTTGTCAAGCTGACTGAGACTTATAGTGATCATTTAAATGAGCGACCCCCAAAAGCCCTAGTCATCAACTGCCCTGTTCATGTTTTGCAAACCCACGGCTGTGGCTTCCTTGATTGAATCAATCAAGTTGTTTGGCTTTCCTCTTTTCACACCACCATCCACCAGTATTATCATTTTTTCCAGTCTGTTGCGTCATCTCATTATATGTCCAAAGTACAATGGCCCTCATTTAAGGCATTCTGACTTCTTGTTTGTCTTTTTAGCAATCCATGGTATCCATAGAACTTTGCTTCAGCACCATATTTCAAATGAGCTGATCATCATCCTGTTAACTTTCTTCCTGGCTCAGCTTTCACAACCATATATGCATTGGCCTTTCATATCCACGGATTCCTTATCCACAGATTGAAGCATCCATGGGTTGAAAATATTTAAAAATAACAATGGGCCCTTATTATCTGCTGAGGTTTGGTTCTAGGACCCTCCGTGGATACCAAAATCCATGGAAGTGCAAGTCCCATTAGATACAATAAATAGTAAAATAGTGTCTCTAATATAAAATCACAAAATCTAGGTTTGTTTTTTGGAATTTATGTGTTTTTTGAATATTTTCAAGCTGTGGATGCTTGAATCCATGGATAAAGAATCCATGGCTACAGAGGGTCAACTGTATATGCAGTTCCAAAAAACCAATCCTTCATTTTGCTATTTTATATAAGAGACATCATTTTACTCTGCCATTGTATATGAGACCTGAAGATCCACATATTTTGATATCCAGGGGGGGTCCTGGAACCAGCGGATACCAAGGGCCCATTTTACTATGGCATGGATGAGTCTGACTTTGGTATTTAAGGCAGGGTACAGACCGCCCAAAAAGGGTTGTCTGCCCGCGCCTTGTTTTGCTGTCCAAGGAAGCTGCAGCGGACTAACCGTGTGGCTTCTTCACGCAGCAAAAAGAACCAGCAAAAAGCAGGTTCTTTTTGCGGTGCCATAATGACGCCGCAGCGCATCAATGGCGCACTCACAACATCATTATGGTGCTGTGACATGCGGATGCTAAGAGGTGTCTGGAGGCATTGCTATGTTATAACATTGCAAAGTTATTCTTGTTTCATAGCTGAGATCCAGGCCCAATCTAGAAGTGGCCTGGAAATTTGAAAAGAGGTTTTTCCTGAGTCTAAAATCAGAAGCTCCCGAAAATTCACCCAGTGTCCCTGAGATCATTTTGGGCCCACAAATATTTTTTAAAAATCAACTTTTTTGGCTAATACTAGAGCAACCAAAGGGCACCCAAAACAAAATTATTTGGGGGCCCCATGCAACCTGTCACCTGTGCTTTCCCTACCCCAGATTTAAGGGTTGCGCCGCTTCAAAAATGAGTGACGGGCTGAATGTAGACCGCAAGTCTCATAAAAATGTCTACTTTCACTCAATTGCAATGGTTCTCAAGGCCTGTGTGACAATAGATTTGTTGTGGAGAGTCATAATTTTGAATGTTTGAGACACACAGAGGAAACTCTATTACCCAGAATCCATTAGTGGAATGTAATAAGTTTTAGATGCATGTTAGGTTATTGAATATTAGCAATTCATTCATTATGCTCAGGACCACCTGTGTTCATTCATAGCTACACTGCATTTTGGGCTTTGTTGTCTTCAGGCTGCATAAAAACTCCTGCCTTCTCATTTTGTTTGCAAAGACACGTTCATCTGGAGCATTCCAGAGCCTTTTCAGGATAGAACAGAATGTACCAAACGTGGAAGGCCATATTGGTTTTCTCTCAGTACATAGCAGCAGTTCATGGCATTGAAAAGTATGAAGAAAAGATGTATGTGTGTATATGTGTGTCCACTCATTCATCTATCAATCATTACTGAATATAAGCCCACTTAACTCTGACAGTTTCAGAGGAACAGAGCAGTGCAACCAGAACATTTAAAGCTCCCCACACCTTTTTGGAGTGGAAAATGAGGTTTAGATTCTTGCAGCTCGTTTTTAATCTTCTTAGATACAGATGACATTTTAGACTAGAGAACAAACTCCTGCTTCCAATAAACACATTTTAAAAAAAAATGATGCTGGTCTGATTTATTAGTGCAAGCCACAACATAGTATTTACCAGTCTGGTTTTGATAGGCAACTCTTTTGAGGCAGCTGCTATCACAGTCCTACTGCCTTTTTCTTCTGCGGATGTTAAGAGTCACTTCATACAAACATGTATCCTTGTTGACTTTGGTCTAATCTGTTGTTGTTGTTGTTGTTGTTGTTGTTGTGTGCCTTCAAGTTGTTTCCAATTTATTGAGACTCTAAGGCAAACCTATCACGGGGTTTTCTTGGCATGATTTGTTCAGAGGAGGTTTGCCATTACCTTCCCCGATGCTGAGAGTGTAGCTTGCCCAAGGTCACCAAGTGGGTTTCATGGTTGAACAGGGAATTGAACCCTTGTCTCCGGGGTCATAGTCCAGTATCCAAACCACTACCCCACACTGGCTCTCCTTGGATTCAAAGAACATGGGGTAGACTTATTGTTCTTTGAAGATAGCCTTATGAAACGTGTCCCCATGTTGGCCTAATCTACACGGGGACAAGATTTATAACGGTGTCCTCAAAGAACAATAATGCTGTCCATGTTCTTTGAGGACACATATTTTGGAACATAAAAGTAGTATAAGGAACTTAGCTAGGGAGGATACTTTTCTCCATATAAAACAGTCTCCCTGTTCATTTCCATTTGGAGATTTGGAAGTGGTTCTCTTGGAGTCTAAAAATCAAACTCTATTACAAGTGGAATCTCTCTGGATTCATCTTTTAAATAATCAAACCCCTGCAGGACATAATGAAAGGATGCATTTGGAAATGGTTTTTTGTGTGTGTTTGTGTATGTGAATCACTCAGTTGCTAACTAGGTCAATACAGGCTGCATCCACACGGGAAATAACCTGGTTTGACACCGCTTTAACTGCCCTGGCTCAAGGCTATGGAATTCTGGGAGTTGGAGTTTGTTGTGGGGCCCATTGCTGCCCTCCCCATTCTTAACCTTCTTCTGATTTCTTGACTGCAGTCCCCATTATGATCATTGTTTGATCCAAGGCATGGCAACTCTTTTACTATTTGAATTTCCTCATTGTCTAGGTTGAATTTATGTAGTTCTTCCATAGTCATTCTTTTGGGGGGGTTTTACTTTATGCTCAGCAGCAAACCTGCCTTTGCATTTTCTTCCTTATTAGATGTAGCACTCTATTAACATGGAGCTACCAACTGCCTAGCGTGATGAAGAATGTCAGCAGAAAATCCCTTTCAGCAGCAGTAGGAGACTTTTTCTAATATCTTTAGCTGCTGCTCAGGTTTTTCTTTGTTGGAGGGTCGTGGTTCCATAGTCTGAAACAGAGAGGGCACATGCTGGCTGTAGGAATCTGGAGCTGTACTTCTCTAAAGTAACTTTTCTAAGTTAAGAGTTTATGCATGTAAATCATTTCTGGATGCCTGGTTTCAAATGAAATATTTACATGCTGAAAGCTAATCCCTGAAGTACTGGAGTATGTGAAATTCTCAGAGATAGGATTTCTCCTTTGCATGACTGTTGCAGAAGACAATTATTTACTCTTGTCTTTCTCTCTCTCTCCCTCCATCCCCAGCTGGCAGATGGAATCAATTCAGGACAAGGCCTTGGCATTGAGATCATTGCCACCTTGCAGCTGGTTCTCTGTGTTCTGGCCACAACAGACAGAAGGCGGACTGATGTCTCTGGATCAGCCCCGCTGGCCATCGGACTTTCGGTAGCCCTGGGACACCTTCTTGCGGTAAGTATATGCTCTGGCTGGGGAACAATGTGCACTTCCCAAGGTAATGAAAATATTATGTTTGAAAGTTAAAAGATAGATAGAGCCCTGGTCAATACAATGGAGAATGAATGAACAAATGAATGAATGAATGAAGAAATGAATTCAAAGTGTTGCTTATGAACCATAAGTTTTAATAAGGCTTGGTTACATGAAGGACCAGATTCCCTCATATGAGTCTGCTTGGGATCTTGATTTTGAGTTCTTGAGGGATCTTGATTTTCAGATCTTGATGGAACTTGATTTTCTCTGTCTCATAACCTACATGGCTATAATGGGGTGGGAATACAAGACAGGGCCTGCCCCTGTCTCTGGAAGTCACTTTTTAGAAAGGACACTTCCATGATATCCTTTGAAGCCTTTTTTGTCTCCAAATGGCCCAAAATGAGGACATGAGAGCATTTTTGACATGCTTTCAGTTCTTCCTGGATCATTTTAGACCAAGGAAGGGCCTTTTCTAACAACAAGAAGTGAGCAGATGTCACTTCTAGGTCACTTTCCCCAAGTATTTGGAGAACGTATTGGGAGATTCTAAGGAGATTGTAGTTGTTGCAAGGAGTTCTGCTTTTCTATGTATTTGAGAATTTTGATGTGATTTGGGGGTAAAAACTGCCCTGCCTCCAATTGTGCTGATAAATAAAATAACATAATATAAAATTTTCCTCATTTGTCTTAACTGGATACTAATTCACTCTTAATTTGCCAGCGTGGGAGAAGGTGCCCCTCACTTTTCTTCAGTATCCTTGTGTCTCCCCACTAATTCCCATTCTTGTTGCCTCTCACAGATTGACTACACCGGTTGTGGAATTAACCCTGCCAGATCTTTCGGGTCAGCAGTGATTGTCGGCAATTTTACGAACCACTGGGTAGGTCTGAAGCCCTAACACTAAAATAGACAGATTGGCCAGAATATCAGTTGCAGTTAGAATAGTTGTGCAGCTGTTAGTTTTACTAGAGAAGACCCATAGAACAGCTGAATGGAGATAGACCACATAGGTCCAATTAATTCCAAGGGATCTACTCAAATGGGGACAAACAATTGGATTTAAATCATTGTTAATCCAAAGGTGGAACTACTTACCCCTCAAAGACCTTCTCATTTAAATATTCTTTAAATGCTTGGGCAAGAAAGATGTGTGATGCATGTGCTGTTTTTAATATATATTTCAAATGTGTTTTTAATTGTTTTAAAATAATAGCTGGAATTCTGAATGCATTACTTAGTTATATAACTATCATTGGGGTTGAGCAGATGGACCCATGCTATCCTGTCCTGGGTCCCAACATAGGTTGGTCCCTGGACTGGTGCAGGGACAGCTGGGTGTTTACATGTGCATCCGCTGCGATGCTGTGGACTTCTGCATGCCCCTTATTTTCCTCTGCCATCTCTGCTACTGAGTTGCTGCATCTGACATGAAAACAGGGCCAAGCAACCCATTTCCATGTCAGACACAGTGATGGGGGTTCCCAATAGCAGAGATGGCAGGGGAAGGTAAGAGGTATGTGGTGGCCATTTGATCTGGCATGATTTGCCGCAGTTTCCATGAGTGGCCTTAACATGGGTCAAAATGACAAAACTCCATGGCAAATGGCGGGTCATTTTGACCCACACTAAGACCTCGTTGACCAAATCCACCAGTTCCATGTCTGGTCTGCTCAGCCCTAGCCCCAGAGTATTGTCCTGCATTATCCAAACAGGATGACACAAAGTCAGAGGGATAGTCCCTTAGTTGTATAGCTGAATAACTTCTCCCAGCTTGACCCCTCCATCCAGACAGCAGCCACTGCAAACAATGGGTGTCTGTCCTCCTCTCAATTGGGATGCAACAGACTGATGTTTCCACTCTCCTCCCATCGGTGATCTCCAGTGTGAGAAGGAATTGTTTATCCTCCTGCTTATGAAAGTCACAGTGGAGCTCATTCATGGGAGAGGGGTGGAAATATCAATCTACTACACTCCAATTGACAGGAGAAGCTATTACTTGCTGTTGCTGATGCTCAGTAAGTTGGGACTGGGGGACTTTTACTGCATATTCTCTACTTTACTGAATATGTAGGGATCGTCAATATAAATCAGTCATGTATGTGTAACTCTAGGTTACGCATTTGTTACCCATTCCTATTCACGACCTCTACATATTCACAATCCCTGGTTATGCACTCATAACTGCGATTGCGATTTCCAGCAGAGGTTGTAATTGGTTTTCTGTTTAATCCATTTTTTAAAATGTATCACAAATAGCTTTAGCTATTCTGTTTCAAGCTATAGGGTACGTTTTAGGCCCTATATTGGGGGAAAGTGGGATATAAATTAAATAAATATATCTTCCCATGGTTGAAATACATGTGAAACTAAAGTTTGGGGGAGTCCTGACTGTGGTTCTCATTAAGAGTTTTTGCTGTAGGTTCCAATAGCTTCAGCTATAAATGAACAGAGTGTTATAGCTCTGTTCTCTTTCTCTTTTACCTATCCATTGTTTTCTTGGGTAGGGGAACTGGTTGGAGAACTATCTTTTCCCCAAGGGCCTGCTCCAATGTGGGGAAATTGGGATAATCATTTATCTATTGAAGAATCTATCAAGTGCATTGATCCTTTGGCCTCCCATTCCAGATCTTCTGGGTTGGCCCATTCCTTGGAGGGGCCAGTGCTGCTCTCATCTATGACTGGATCCTAGCTCCAAGGAGCAGCGACGTAACCGACCGGATGAAAGTCTGGACCAGCGGCCAGGTAGAAGAATACGACCTTGATGCAGATGACTCCCGAGTGGAGATGAAACCAAAATAAACGAGAATCAAGACAGGAAGAAAATGAAAAATCCAATTTCTGAAGTTCTAAAAAAAAAATCAGTATTATAGACTCTTTGTAACCAACAAGCAGTTCTTCCAAATGTTTTTACAAGTCATTAGGGTTTTCCTTCTGCATTTCTTTCTCTTGTTCTTTCTAGACTTTTAGATCTGTGGTTGCCCAATGGGGAAAAAAGGGGTGTGAGAAAATGACCATATTTTATTTCAGGGAATGTGAGCTGGAGATCTGCAGGAATGATTCGGGCAGCTCAAATTTCAATGTCTTTATTCAAAGGGCCTGTCTTCTCAAAACATAGATGGACACAGAAGAAAAATGCCCGTCTGAGCAGCCCACTTGGAATCAGAAATGAATACTGAGCAGTGGAGAAAACTGTCTTGATTTCTACAGTCTTTTTCTACAGTCTGACATTTCTACTGTCTTTTTTATTTCTAGAATTTGTATAAGACTGTAGAAATGTCAGTTCTTACATAACCTTGTAAAGAACATGGATGACCAACTTCTCCATTCTCAGTGGTTGACAGATTCTGGAATAAAATGGGTGTCCATTACTGTAAGGGAGCATATAAGTCCTGGCATGGCCTGGCTTTCAGATATAGGCATATAACATTTATATTACATGCAAAAGAAAGAGGGGAAAAAAGGAAATGCCACATTAAAATAGAGAATATAATTCTATTACATTCATATTACACACAAAAGAAAAAAAGGAGGTGTCACATTAAAACAGAGAATGCATTTGTTTCTTACATCTTGAAAGAACCCCCCCCCCCCCTTCTCTTCCCCTTTTTATGGAAAAGTCTGGGCAATTTTTGGGTTTTTTTTAAATTGCAGTTTTGAAGAGAGAAATTGATCCAGATTGGTTTTTTTCCTCCCAGTTTGCTTTGAACTGAATATAAAGTCATAAATCCTGTGGATGAATTTTGAGCCTCATTCTGGCACACAGGTCATTTAAGCTCTACAGAATCACATTTTGTTGCAGAACGCACTCAAATTAGGATCCATGGCATTATCACCAGAGCAGTTGTAAACAGTGGCTGGAATCCTCTATCATGGTTGCTGTTACATAACTTTACATATACTTAGCCATATAGCAGAAGCACTAAAATGGTTGTTTGTCGATTGTGAAGGTGTATAATGGAACATCAGCACTCCCCAGCTGATGTTCTAACGCAAAATGGGACTGATGTACATCCCAAGGCACATTGGTCACTTTGCTGGCTCTTCTATGTAGTAACATCACAGCAGCCATGGACTGGATACGAATGTTACAGAACTGCATCCCTGCAGATGTAAATATACTTACAAAGGCATGTGTTCCCAGCAGGATTCTGGCCGATGTCTCCAAGTTTAGCCACCTGTTTATTTTTCAACAGACACACAATGGCTGGGACAAAAATGGTCCCAGCATAATTACTTTATTTGTGTTACATCTTTGTTGTTGTTGTTGTTGTTGGAAAACAAGGAGGTTTGACATTTACTCAGACCTAATGTTCCACCTCATGCAGACATTGTGTTTTCTGGCTCTGGGTGTTTGCTTACTGTAGAAGACCCTTCATTGTATACCCACACACCTGTGGGCTTGATATCCTCGTGGGGGTGGCAGTGGCGGTCAGAACTGCCCTAGGTTAAATCCTTCAGAGGTTGAGATCCTACACTGCTGTGGCACAGTATTGATCTCCGTAAATGGAGATATGCACTGAGTGTGCTACACAACCCTTACATTGAATGGCGCAATTGCACAAATGAATGGTCACTTGAATATGCAACCCAATGCACAACCAAATGCATAGATGGCATCACATCTGCATGTGCAATTCCATTTCCACTAACCTGAACAGAATGTGGATATTTCATACCAGACAAAACTATCCAATTGCTTCTGTAGGGAGACTTATGCATGCAGACGACACCAAGAGAATTACGGCCAATGAAAATCTTTTTATCTTCTGAATGAGGACATGTTTTTCTTTGCCTCTTTGCCAGGGCAGGTTAAATGTAAAGATTGGTCTCTCCTGCCCCATGGGCATATGATACAAGGGCAGAGGAGATGGTCATAGCTGGATGTAATACAGTGGTACCCCGGGATACGAAAGCACCGCCTTACGAAATTCCCGGGATCCGAAAAAAATCCATAGAAAAAAACTGTTCCGGGTTACGAAGGTTATTTCGGGTTACGAAAAATTTTTTGGTGCTTTTCGGCGCTTTTTCGCACGAAATCGCGGCTTTCCTGCGCTAGCGCCTATGGCTTTTTCGGCTTGCGAAGGTTTTCGGGTTACGAATGGCGCCGCGGAACGAATTAAATTCGTAACCCGGGGTACCACTGTATTACCAGTTTGTAGGTTTTTCTACCTACAAAGCACATTCTATGCATTCTTGCTCAAGAGCAAGTTCCAATGAAACAGCCTTCAGGCATGCAACCACAACTCAATTCTGTTCATGTCTACTCGGGATTAAGCCATAGCACTAAGTTTAATGCTAGAAAGCATATTTCTTGCAAAAACCTTATTGACTTGAAATCACCATAAGGTTGGCAGAAAACTGAAAACTGGAAGGTGCTCCTGTACCTTTAATGGTTGTGTAGAAGAGACAATTTCAGAGCATCATCTATTGAATTTCCTCTTCTACACAACCATTAAAGGTACAAGAGCATTCGCCAGTCTTCACTCTGGCAACCTTTTGATGTAACCACTTCCCAAGTTGCAAAGCACAGCTGTTTTCATGCAACTGTTTTACTGGTTGCAAACTAGAGCTCAATTCCATGCAAAAGTTTCCTGGCCAGCAAAACATAGCTCAGTCCCAGCCAACAACTTCCCAGATTGCAGAGATTGCAAAGCACAGTTTATATCCATGCAACAGACTGCAAATTAGAGCTCACTTCCACACAACAGCTTCCTGGCCTGCAAAGCACAACACAATTCCAGCTAACAACTTCCTGGGTTACAAAGCACAGTTCATTTCCAAGCCACAGTATTCTATGCTGCAAAACAGAGTTACATAGACACAGAGGAATGACTCTTCTAAAATATTGTAATGCAGGAATCCTTTCAGGATGTGTCACATTATCACAATAGTAAAAGCATATTAAATTATAGGGACAAACCACTGCCGTAGGAGATGAACCAGATATTCAAGAGGAAAGATGCTCTAGGCCCTCACCTTACCCTAAGTCACCAAACCTGGCAGAATCTCTCAGGCCTTTCACTATCACACAACCACAAATGGATCCTGGAAATGCTCCTTACATTATGATTACACTATGCTCCAAGCAAACACATAAGGTAAAGAAGAAGAGTCACATGTTACCTTAGTTGTCATCCAGGGCAAATTGGATTGTTTGGTTAGAAAATTACTGTCATTAAAATTCTGCTTCATATTAGGGAGGGAAATAATATTCAAAAATATTTGAAAAATGGTCAAAGAACAATGTTTCCTCAGGGATGTAGCCAAGGGGGGGGAGGGTCCATGGGGACCGGACCCCCTTCCATTAGATACAATGAATGGTGTGCGCTACTGCGCCGCCACACCCAAGCCCCATTATAATGGTGGCACTTAGTCTGGACCCCCCCCTTCCCAAAATCCTGGCTACGTCCCTGGTTTCCTGAGTGCCAAGAAACCCTGACAAGAAGAAGTCTGGACTGATAAGAATCTTCACAGTTTGGGAGTTATTCTGTGCAAAATTTTCACATGGCTGTTTTTTGCAGAAAACAGCATTTTCTTCTTTGAAAAAAATTTCAACACAGAATGATTAATTCCTGTGCAGAAAATGCTGCAAACTGGGAATTTATTACGTTTAAAATCCACACGTGGTTGATTTGCATCAAAAACAGCATTTAATATTTCTACATTGCAGTATTACTTTGCACACTGAAAAAATGCTGTTTACTGTGTAGAAAATTATGTTTTCTGTGTAAAGCAATCACAGGTGAATTGTGTGCAGAATAAGTCCTGAATAGCCTTCAAAAATGGCATAGTTTATGGAGAGTTTCTTGCACCGGGAAGAAAATTGCTGAAATTACCAATTGCTACCTCTAAGAAGAAACCTAGGGAACAATTACATCCTCACCTCATATCTTTTGAAATCTGGATGAAAACCACAGCTAGAAACCCATCTCACTCAGTCCAAACAACTCTGCTTTCATTAATCTCTCAGGCCTAACTATGCAAAAACAATCCCTTTCCCCATTTTGCTAGCTAATACCGGGAAATTCAGGGACAATGTAATGCGAAGGAAATATGGCCACTACATGGCCACAGTAATTAGAAATGGCCACTAATGGCCATTATAAAATCTAAATGGCCACTAGAATTAGAAATCTGTCCCTAGAAATTGTCTTTTATTATCATTTTTTATAATGATCAGGCTTATTTCCTTTTTAAAATGGATACATATACATATATACATGCACATATATGTTGATAATATATATTTCTCAGATAGATAGATAGATAGATAGATAGATAGATAGATAGATAGATAGATAGATAGA
>NC_056527.1:6344124-6384034 GCF_019175285.1 Sceloporus undulatus | reverse complement strand
TGATAGATAGTAGACTGATTTGTTCCCTAGAAATGCAGAAAAATGAAAAGAAACACCAAAAAGTTTTTTTTAAAAAAGATGTTGAAACTGGAAGAGTAGAGGACATTAACAGGCATCATTGACCTCTAACTGTCTTTGTACTACGGATGTAAAGAATTGTCACAACTGTTTTTGTACTCAGCCAGAAAGGATGTCTTAAGATGCTGAGGCATTCTAAAAATATGCAAAATTCTCCAAATCTCACACAGCGGAGAGGAAACATTTGACATTGCAAGAGTGTGAGGATGAAATGAGCAAAGGTTTACATCCCTGCCTTGTACTGCTTTTTACGGCTTGAGTTAAGAGTTGAGTAAATCATCCAGTGTTTTGCCAGGCCAAGAATTTCATGGGTACCTCAGCCTTTTGCTTGCGATGAAGTTCTGCGTCAACCAAGGAACAAATAGGATCCTTCTCTTGAGAAACTGAATTGGTCTCTCCCAAATTCTTTCCGCTTTCCTGGAAATTTCTTGAAATGTTTCATGTGAGAGTTCTGTAACCAATTTCCCTCATATTCAGCATATTTGGTAGCCGTAATGTTATAGGTCAACCAGTGGTTCCCAAATGTTGGTTCCCCAGATGTCTTGGACTTCATCTCCCAGATTTCCTGGCTGTTGGCCAAGGTGGCTGGGGCATCTGGGAGTTGAAGTTTCAGACATCTGGAAAACCAAAGTTTGGGAACCTCTGGGCCAAAGTTTCATGCCACAGAGAGAAATCAAGGATGTGATTCTCCTTGAGTCACATATAAAACAAACCCTGTTTTATATACGAAGAAATATACATATTTAACCCAATCTGTATACAAAGGGATACGATTGGATTTTATTAACCCAATCTGTTAGGGATGCAATATAAACCAACAGGGCTCTAAGAACAGGCTGGAGATGTTTTCACTTCTGCAGGTAGACGAATAAAAGAAAGAAGCAGAAGACTTTCCTATTATTTCTTAAGTACCTTTTTGTCATGTAAGTGTAAATATGGTGTCATGACTGCATAAGTGACTGGCTTTAAAATAAAGGAACCTTGAGCTCACCATTGGAAGTCAATGTTGTTGATTGCTGATTTGTCATCTAACAAAAGTTCTCATTATTTCTTTTGTTGCCACATCAAAGTGGTATTGAAATGACAATTTCTGTGAAGGACACACAGCATTTTCTGCACACAAAAATATTCCTGCAGAGAAATATTATTTCCACTGCAGAAAATGCTGCCTCCTGTCCAAAAATCCCATGTGTGAATTTCGCGTAAAATCAGTCCCATGTTACAAAGAATCTTCAAAAACTGCACAATTTTTAAATCCCTTTTTGTAGCAAGAAGAACATTGCTAAAAGTTCTCACTGATTCCTTCCAGAAGGAAATTATCAAGGGGAGGGGGGAAAGTCACCTACATTTGCAAACCCTACAGAAACAATGCTACAGCTGTACTACGTTTGTACAATTTGAACAAATATATATTTTTCATATGTGGGAATGAAAGCAACAGGAAATAGCTCCTCCGCCTTCCCCCACAACACAGGAAGGAGTTGTCATTTGTTCTCACATAAGTGAATGAAACAACAAGGACCTACATCTCTAAAGAAAAGTCATCCTTTTCTCCAGATTGCTTCTGTGGCCTCAAAAGATTTCTCCCTGAAATCACTGAATGAATCGTGGCAGTACAACAGAGTTTCCTCTTCTATGTTTTCGGAGAATCACTGCCTGCCCAAGATTCAGAAATGCTCTTTTAGCCTCCTAAGGCTAATATACATTTACAGATCCACAAGGAAGAAGAAGCAAAACCAAGGCTTTGTCCCGATGCACACAGAAAATTTGAGGTGAAGAATTTCTTTCTGCTAGCACTGGTTCCCAAACTTTGTTTCTTTAGGAATTTAGACTTCATCTCCCAGAAGCCCCAGCCAGCTTAGCAAACACTCAGGAAATCTGGGCTCTGAAGTCCAGAATATCTGGACAGCCAAAGTTTGGAAACCAGTTGGGTGCTCCCTGCTCCCTGAAAGCACATATATTTAATCTGTCTAAACGTTCACTCTCGCTTCATTAAAAATGCTCAAGCTGGTATACATGCCTCACCGACTATTTTCATCACAATGACCGTATAAAGCAAGATGGGGACTAGACTAGATTTGAGGATCCTATATGTTGTTGCCTACAACTTTGGCCATTCCTCAACATTGGCTGAGTTTTCTAGCGCTGTTGGGAGATGCAGTCCAACCACATCTGGAGGGCCTAGTCCTGGACTGGAGAAGGCCAATTTCTTCTCTGCTTAATCATTGTATGTATTTTAGACAGGCTTTTTATTCTTCTATTGATACCCTCCCAATGATCTCTGCAGTAGGCCTACATATTACCTGAGTTTGTATTACGCGGTTTCAGTTATACGCAACCAAAAAATTATGTTCTCTCTAGGCATTTTCTAGGTCCTCCACCATGATAATCTGGGGACAAAGCTGGGGAACCAGATACCTGGTTCTGCTGGAAGGTGACCAAAGAGTTGTGCTGTAGGACCTAGAGATTCCTAGAGAGATCACTTCATCATTCATTTGGGGTAATAAAAATAGCATTCCAGATTATCCATGCAATTTGCTACATGCAAAGGTTTCTGGGAATGAATCCCTCACGTTATGTGAGGGTGCACCGTACTACAATTAGCTACGTTTTGGTTCACCTTAAGTCAAAAACAACTCGAAGGGATACAACAACAACAGTAACGTTTTCATACATAACAAATCACAGCTGTTAGAAAAAAATCCCTCCCAAGGTATAGAAATCTGAAAGAGAAAATTCACCCTGTAAAGGAATATAATAGAGGTACAGAAGTTGAAATGAGTTGCTTGCAGCTGAACAGTAACTTCACATGGCACAAAACGTATCTGTATAATTCCTGGGGGGGAAACAGCCCTAAAATGATTATAGCCTACATGACAAAAACATTTCCATTGTCTTCCCACACAGCAGATGCTAACAAGTCCTTAAGTTTTAATATCCTATTTTGTAACAATACGGTTTTAAAAAGGAAAGAGAAGATTCTGAAAAAAAAATAACTAAAGGAGAAGGTTTCAGTATTTTGGTTTCCCTCCTGTATTTTGGGTTTGTGTCAAGAAGCCATTGTCACTGTTTAAACCTCTTATAATAGACTGGATGTATTTGAATTGTGGATGTGTCCCAGTGGACTAGGACTCTGGAGACCATGGTTTGAATCGCAGCTCAGCTATGTAAACCCACTGGGTGACCTTGGGCAAGTCACACTCTCTCAGCCTCAGGCAATGTCAAAGCCCCTCTGAAGAAACTTGCCAAGTAAACCCCATGATAGAGTTGCCTTAGGAAATGATTTGAAGGAACACAACAATAACAACAACAAAGCCCAGTGACATGAGGCTTTGAATAGTTTGGCTCCATCATCCCATCTATATCTGAATATTTTGGCTCCATTCATGCTGTTAACTTTAAGAGCGCCACAGAGCTTCCTCCTTCCCCCATTTTCTTTCCTTGCTGAAAGAGAGAAATATGGCTATCTCTTCAGAAACTGCTCCAAATAAATTATCTCATTCTAAATTGGATTAGGGAAAAAGCAGGAAATAGTGCCTGAAAAAATTTCACTCAGTCATTTCCACATTGATTTCCCTAAAAATAAACATGCGAGAAGAGGGCCCATAATTCCAATTTCATCCCATGCGCCTGTACTGAAATACCAGGACCTGCAATGAGACCAAGCTTGGCCTTCACCTCAGCCCTCATGCCCTTCTGGCAAGTTGTAGAATATCTGTTTGTTCTGGAAATTCAACCAACATCTGGATTTTGTGATAGGCCAGAGGACTACAATATATGCAGACATCAGTATAGAATTTGGGGACAAAGCTATTTGTGGCCCAACAACTGCTAAGTGTGGGCCTTGGAGATCAGTTTAATTAAATAGATGGAAGTGAATCTTTTGCTCTTTGGCACTGTTGCCTTCAAGTTGATATGATTTCTTCTGACACTGATGTTTCCCTTTTGGAAAACAACAGGAATGTCAACAATTTAAAGTTTAAGATCAGCCTGAGAAGGTTTTTCTATGGTACCCAAGGGCAGTAATCACATATGGCAGGGCCTTCTTGGTGGTGGCATCTCAATTACAGAATTCCCTTCAGAGATAAGTTCATTTATTTATTCTTTTTTTTAAACCACAAAACTAGCTATGGAGTCCTTTGAAGAATAAAAAAGTGTCTGATTTGTATTCTACAACAGTTTGTGCTGCATTTTCATTTCATTTTGGCAGACATCTGCAATTTGGGTTTTTAGATGTCTGCAATTTGAAATTTTGACTGTGTTTTTAGGTAACTTGTCCACCACTTTGAGTTCCTCTGAGGAAGGAATGGCTGTAAAGTGAGATGATGATGATGATGATGATGATATCTTAAGTGCTGAAACCACCAGTTGCATAATATAAAACATTTTTTAAAATAAAGAAAAAATAAACAGAATGAAAAGGAGAATAGATCCATGGAAGGGAGGAGCAGTGGGGAGCTTTTGCTACCAATGCAGGCTCCTCTCATGATCCAGAGCAGAAACTGTATATGTGTTTTGCACTACACCTCCTGGCATTCCTCTCCATTAGATATGTTGACTGGGGCTGCTGGGAGATGCAATCAAACTCAACCCCAGTTTATATAAACTTAGATGTAAGATACTCTCTACATCTACTTTTAGTTTATACTTTGTAGTATAAGGACCATCCTCCTTTACTTCCCCTTAGGCAACCTTCTCTGCTCTGGGCCTCTCCAGATGTTTTGGACAATGTCCCATCAACCTCAGCTTATTTGGCCAGTGGTCAAGGGGGATGAGTATGAGAGGCCAAAGCATCTGGTTGGATCCAAGTTGGGGAAAGCTACACTCAGAGGACACAAATCACCAAAAAATTCACAAATCCTCAAGATAATATCCAACAGCATGGTAAAGGCTCACAGGCTCAACAAACCAAACAACTGGGATGACCAAAGAAGATACAGCTCATGCTCTGGGATTGCATAGAAGTGGGACTTTGCAAAGCAACCCCACAGCTGCTGATTTTCTCTTTGCTGCACAGCTATTAAAATTTCAGGATCCCCCCAGATAGGATAACACAGTTATCAAAAGAGTTAGGGATTTTCTAACACGCAAAGAACCAACACTTCTCACAACAAAGCTCCTCATTATGGGGCAGAAAATGTCTGTTGATGCTGCTCCCAGGAGCCCCCATCAACATAGCCAATGGTGAGGAATGCTGGGAGGTATATTCCATAACATCTAGAGGGTGGCATTGTTTCCCAGTGCTAGGGCAGCCATCTTGAAACATCTGAAGGGCCATTATGTTGAAGATCGAGTGACCTTATTTTATTTTCTGCTTTTGTAGAGGATAAGACATAAAACAATAGCTTCAGATTAAATAAAGGATATTCTGAAGGAACCTCCTGGTGGGAAAAATTGATGATTAGAATAATAGCATAGAATCACAGAGTTGGGTCATCCAGTCTGACCTCATTCTGCCATGCAGTACAACATAATCAAAGCTTCCCTGACAGATGGCCATCCAGTCTCTGTATAAAAACCTCCAAAGAAGGATGGCCCAGTACAGATGGGCGGGAAGTGCTGTCATGGGGCCAAAATTAGCACTGGGACAGTGCAGCAACCGCACCCTCCCAAGCCCAAGTATGTGCAGGTGGAGCCATTATTGAGTGGCACCACCAACATGGAGTGAGTGTGTCCATGACTTATGGTTGCCTGAGGGCCCAAATGTCTGTGCCAGGAAGGGGCGTCATAGGGCTGCGTCCTAGCCCTTATGACGTCCTAAGGAAGAAGCCGCTATAGGCAGCTTCTTCCTGCCTGCGTATTGTTGCCTTGCAGTTTGGTTGCTGTGGCAAAGATGCGCAGCAAAGACAGGCAACGTTTTGTCGCCCATGTACACTGGGCCTATACCACTCTCCAAGGCCGCGTCTTCCACTCTTGAACAGCTCTTACCTTCAGGAAGTTCTTCCTAATGTCGAGGTGGAATCTCTTTTCTTGTAGCTTGAACCTTATAGAAAGCGTGGGATGAGTCCTTCCTGAATCTTTGTTCATGAAGAAAAGCCAGAGAGAGAAGAGAACCTATTGCTCCGTACCTATTCTTGGAGCAGCAGAAAACAGATTTGCCCCATCCTCAATATGACATCCCTTCAAATATATAAGCACAACTATCATGTCCCCTCTTAATCTTCTCTTCTCCAGACTAAATATAACCAGCTCCCTAAGCTGTTTCTCATTGGGCTTTATGGTTTCCATACCTTTCAGCATTTTGGTCACCCTCCTTTGGACACGCTTCAGCTTGTCTGGAGTGTAACAGACTTACTCAGAAGTTGGTGGACTCTCTTTCATCAGTCATTTTTAAATAAAGATGGATGGCCACCTCTTCTGGGTGCTTTAACTGAAGTTTTCCCCACTCAAAGGGGGTTGAAATAAATGTTCTTTGGGTTCCTTCCAGTTCTATGAATCTGTGAGATGGCAAAACACCATCTCCTTTTCTTTGGGGCCATTTTGCAATCTTTCTCATTCTTTTCCAAAAGTGTTGCCATCATCATTCTCCTTTAATTTTTGTTTAAAGCTTTTCCAGACTTGCTGACAAGACTTCCCTAATGCATGATACATGTAACCCGAAGGCAGATGGTGGCAGGACTGAAGCATTTATTCATTCACTTTGCCATTTGAAAGACAAAAAGCTCCCTTGTGGAAAAAAGAGAAATGGAGGCACTAAAGCTTGGCAGGGAGGGAATTTTTTTTTTAACAGGCAGTTGCCGGGAAGTGTTTGGGATTCCAGTCTCCCCACCCCCTTAGATGTACACTGACTGCTATCTGTTGATGTTTGCATTTTTGGGCCACGTATAATAGGATGTGTAATTCAGAGGCTGCGATGCAAGTGAATTTTTGGCTTAAATGGGAAAATGGAGGGCCTTGCAGGTTGTGTGTGTGTCAAAACTGGGGAGGGGGAAAGATGTTATTTGTTTCCCCGTATTAAAATGTTTTCCTTCCCTCACTGCCAGGTTTGACACTACGACCCCATTCCTGGACTAGTGGTCTCCATTTTGTACCCACAATGCACAAGGAATGATGTTGCATCATCATAACTCATCAGCCTTGGAGGGGTGATGAATAAAGATGGTTGTCACCACTGAAGAAAACTAGAATCTTATTGATTAGTCCCAATAAATCCATTGAATGAATTGTTGACTGATTAATCACCCAATTGCTTCCATGGGTTTCCTCTAATAAGGAGCAACAATAGGATTTAGGCTACTGTGTCCTATCAGGAGGGCAAGCTAACTTAAGAAGAGTCCTGCTTTGGGTCCATCAACTATATTCCCATCTCCTCTGAAGGTCACTTTTTTTAATGTCCTGAGACACGTTTCAATCCAACAGAAGAGAAGTGCTTGCCCAGTCTTCCAAAACGTACAACAAAGCCAGCAAAATTTTCCTTCTTTTTAAAAAAATTGTGGTGAATAGATTGCAATTTCTGCCAAGGCAAGTATAAACCACCTGACTGTGCCCTAATTTCTCTGGGCCTTGTGCCCCCAATGGAGTCAGTCTAGTTACCCTAGACAACAGAAAGACTTTGTGAATAGACATCACTGAAAGAAAGGAAAAATAACAATGAGAACACAAAATACTTCTTTCAGAGCCGAAGGTGTGAGTGACCGGGCAGCCTTGATTTTTCTGTGAAACTGAGCAAGCTCAGCATAGACCCCTTCAGATGAAAAGTTCCCCCTTTTGCTCTCTCTCTCTCTCCACCCGTTAGACTGTAAAGAGTTGGCAACCTTTGCCATTTTCTGAAATCTTTCCTGGCATCACTTTCGGGAGGCAGCCAATAGGGTTTGGCACTGCATCTGTCCAGAACGCTTATTTTCTTTTTCTTTCAGGGGAAAAAAATCAGTCAGATTCAAGAAGTAGAAAGCCAAAGGGAAGAAGAATTAGACACACTTGAAATAGTTGTGCTTTCTGGAGACCAGGCTTCAAATCCCTGCCTGGCCATGGAAACCTACTGGGTGGCCTTGGCAAGTCATACTCTCTCAGCCTCAGGGGAAGGCTCTCAAAAATCATGCCAAGAAGACTCCATGATACGTTCGCCTTAGGGTCACCATAAGTTGAAAGTGACTTGAAAGCACACAACAACAACAACAACAACAACAACAAAATATAACAAGAGTTAGACCAGTGGATTTTATTTGGGACTACAACTCCCTAAATGCTTGTACTCTCTGGATATTTTCTGGGAGTGGTCATCCAAAAAGAGGAGTTGTGATGCTGCTTCTCCAGTCTCTATAGGAAAACACATAGGAAAGACCTTCCTGGGAACTGATTTTATCGTGTGAGAAGAGATAGAAATGGGATTGTACCTCTTGGCCACTGAAACCTCTGTGTTCAACAGTATCCAAACAAGCAAGTGAGAAAAACGCCACCACTTGACTGCAAATTGCCTTTCAGGCCCTTTCTGAAACTGTGAATCATCTTTGCTGTCTGCTTTGTAACAACCAAAGCAGGGGCATTTCTTTTCTTTTGGATTGAAAATCCATGTAACTCTATGACAACAAGATCTCCAAGGCAGCTGACAAATCGAGCAATGATATCTATGACAGAAAAATCCAACTGTTATTGAAAAATTGATCCACTGTCAAGCCAAGCAGAGTGAATATTTCTGAATAGTAAGGTACTCCTGAAATGATCCTTAAAGGGCATGGACAGAAGGCTGGTGAGTTAACAGAATGGGCCCCATTGGCCAAAGCCCACTTTTGGTTCTGAAAAATGTTATTTTTAAGTGGGGAGGATACTTTATTTAAAAGGAGATTGGTGCTTTTCAAGGATTTCTGAGAAGGCAAATCACTCTTGTTATTTCTGGTCAGGAGAAGGATGGTCCAAGAAATATGGAAGGACCACAAATTTAACCTCGGAGTCTCCATGTAATCCTACAGATGCACTCTGCTCTCATAAGTGGAAGGACCCAGGAGCGTAACTCTTATGTTCCCCGTAGAAATCTATAACATACACAGACATATTCTTTGGAAGTGGAAGAAAAGGATGCAAAAAAGGAGGAACGAAATCAGTTCTTACCAGCCCCTTTCAGAGACTCTCAAGATGACCATTACAGAAGTTATCCAAGGTGCTGAAGTCAATCTCCCAAAATAGATTCAGCACCATGAATGTCTCCTGAAATAAACCCGGAATGGATTTAATGCCTTGCTAACATGGGAACTCCCCAATCAATTTTAAACTATGAATTTTAAATCCTGGCTGGTGGGAACCAGCCCTAGCATTATTGTTTACATACATTAACCAATATGGGAAAATACCTGAAAGATGGTGAATGAGCATAGTTGTCCCTATTCATAAAAAGGGCTCTAAGACTGATTCAAAAATTTTAGACCTATCTATTGTGCCTAAACTATAGCAAGTTTTTATTTTTGCTAAAGAACAAGCAGGATTCATGAAGGGCAAACCCACAATCGATCAACGTTTTATTCTCCACCAAGTGATCCAAAAATATTCACAAAAAGGCAGAAGCTATTTTTGTGGGTCTAGGCTCTGCCTTTGATCTTATTGATAGAGATAATCTTTGGCAAAGGATGTTAGCTGCCACTAATATTGACTGAAGATCACTCTTTTTAGTTCAGTTGCTGAACTTTAACACCTTCCTCAGGCTCAGACTTGAGGCTAACACGCTGCTGTCTAATTTTAATGTGTAACGATCATTTCAATCCTATATTTATGTGTTTAATGTATGTGTTTAATGGTCAGTTATATATTGAATTTTGGTCTATATTGTCTCCTGCCTCAAACCTTGGGAATAGACAGGTAAGAAAAAAAATGATGACAATGACGACGTATTGCAAAAAGATCAGAATTCCAGTGTCTCATCAAAGGATTTTGCTCCTTCCCATATTTAATAAATATAGGGGTGTAGAAAAATGACCATTTTACTGTCACTGGCATTCACATCTTTTCAACTTCAAGTTCCTTCTACTTCGAAGATGAAGAACTTTACAACTGATGTTAAGTTCTTCCAAAATGAAAGGAAAATAAATTATCACACATATGTGCTGACCAAATTCAATAGATACATCTGTTCCCAGCAAAGAGAGGACATGTTGTACTTGCCTTCAGTATAGGTGTTAAAGATTGCCTTGTAGGGGAAAAAAAGGAGATCCAACCAACATTGTGGCCAAAACTAGTAGAAAAGGTAGGAATGGCCAATAAGAGATGGTGGCTGATGTCATATACATATCTAAATTCCCTTATACATGTGGCTGTACTTTTTAGTCATTATGCAATGGATGTAAATGGAGGTTCACATCTGGGCCTAAATCTTATTGTTAATCATGAATCAACTGGATTGACCTAAATGGTGACTCCACATTCAACACTTGATTCAATGAAACCACTCTAGTTGGGACTGACAACTGGATTCCAGCCATTCAGTTGTGTATTCTTGGATGGTGCACAACTATACATGAATGGCCTCCCTGTACCACTTGATTTGCTAGGATTTGAGAAATAGCCATGCTGTGTTCCCCATTGCTCAATGGGACAAAAAGTAAGCACATTGATAGGCACACCAACAATTCCAGATTATCAACATTCACCCAAAGGCTTGTGTAATGCAACCACCAAGTAACTATGTGAGGGTACATTTACTCTAGACAAGCATGATATGGGTTCTTGGTCTGTATATTTGCTCAAGAAACTAAGGGCAACACCTATTTTTTTCCCTTTCAAGTGACAAGGATTCAATCTGAATCAGGTGTTAACACTGGGTGGTGGTCTGTTTTGGTCAAGTTCTTATCCTGATCTCTCTTGGAGCTATCAACTTACATTTCCCTTCATTGTGACAATCTTTAATCTGACCCTGAACTGGCAGTCTGCCTCTGCATGCAATATTCTGCAAGCAGGAAGTATCTTTCTGCACTGTTTATAAAATACCAGCTCAGTCCTTGCCTGAAACATTTTAATCCCACTGCGCTTAACCTCTGGCAATGAAATTGCAATGAGGAGGAAAATGGAGCCTGAGTTACAGACCACAGGTGGAATGAAGTTCAGCACTCTTCACCTCTCTGCCCCTTTTGATGTTAAAATCAAACCACCATTTTTCTGCCTTGCATGTGAAGAGAGCGAGTATATTATTCAATCAACATAGCTGCCATCATGGTATCTAGTCCTGCTCTTTTTTGACTTGGGGACTCATATTGTGTCCAAATGAACAGATATGCCAGAAGGTCCACCTAACACAGGGGTTGGCAACTGCATGAGGTCCAGGGAGCAATGTTTCTCTACTCACCCAAAGACCTCCATTTCCTTTGCAGTCCCATACTGTTCTCTGGGAGCAGAAAACAACTGTGGTTCCAGTTGTGAGAAGTGCTCTGGGAGCAAATCTGAACAAATGAACAAAACATTTGAATGACGTCACCATAGATAGGATCACAATAGAACAGTTACTACTTGGAGCATGGTACTTTAGCCAATGACTGGATTGGTTCAGGTCCAGGTTATTTGAAGGATCATATTCTCCTTTACAAACCTGCCTGGGCTTTGAGTTCTAGGGAAGGCCTTCTCTCTGTCCCACTACCCTCACAGGTACACCTGTTGGGAACCCAGGAGAGGACCTTCTCAGTGGCTGCTCCCAGATTCTGGAATTTACCTTCTGCAAACAATACGTTCTATGTTGCACGCATTGTGTCTGCGGAGTTGTGTCTGGCAGAGCTGTTCAGGGTAGTGAGGGAGGTAACACAACTGCTCCCCTCCCTGAACCCTATTTTAGAACCATCTAAAGCCTGCTGTGACGAATTTAACAACTTCTTCGCAGATAAAATCTCTCGGCTAAGGGCTGATCTCGACGCCAGTATTTCTTCAGATCCTATAAGAGAGGTTTCCAGAGCTTCTGTGGACTCCATTAGACTGGATTATTTTGAGTTTGTGAGTACCGAGGAAGTGGACAAGATTCTTCAAAGTGTTAGGAAGACAACATGCTCTCTCGATCCCTGTCCTTCATGGCTGGCCGCCCAGGGGGGAACGGCGGTAACCTCTATGTTACACCGTATAATTAATTCATCCTTCAGGGAGGGGCATTTTCCATTGAGCTTAAAATCAGCAGTAGTAAAACCTCTGCTAAAAAAGCCCTTCCCTGGACCCCCTGATTCAGAATAATTATCAGCCTGTTTCGCTGCTGCCTTTTTTAGGGAAGGTGATCGAGAGAGCAGTTGCTTTCCAGCTTCAAGGGATCTTGGAAGAAACAGATTTTCTAGACCCATTTCAAACCGGCTTCTGAGCGGGCTATGGAGTTGAGACTGCCATGGTCGCCTTAGTTGATGATCTCCGTCTGGGCATGGACAGGGGAAGCGTGTCCCTGTTAGTGCTTTTGGACATCTCAGCAGCTTTCGATACCATTGACCATGGTATCCTTTTGGAACACCTGAGGGAGTTAGGTATCAGGGGCACTGCGCTCCAGTGGTTCCATTCCTACCTCTCGGGTAGATTCCAGATGGTGCAGCTGGGGGACGTGTGCTCTGATAAGAGGGCACTTACATCTGGTGTCCCTCAAGGAGCCATTCTGTCCCCCATGCTATTCAACATTTACATGAAACCGCTGGGAGAGATCATCCGGAGACACGGGGCGCGGTGTTATCAGTACGCTGATGACACCCAAATATGCTTCTCTGTGTCTCCGAGTGATGCAGTAACTAGGGATGGCATCTCTCCTCTAAATGCCTGCTTGGAGTCGGTAATGGGCTGGATGAGGTAAAACAAACTCAGCTTGAATCCAGAGAAAACGGAAGTACTAGTGATAGGCTCGCCCAGTCCGGGTGGTGAAACTTGTCCACCTGTCCTGAATGGGGTCACACCCCCCTGAAGGACTCAGTTCGCAGTTTGGGGGTGCTTTTGGACTCATCGCTCCAGCTGACTTCTCAAGTGGATGCGATGGTCAGAAGCACCTGCTACCAGCTTCGGCTGATACGCCAGCTGCGACCCTACCTAGGCCGGGAGGACCTTGAAACAGTGGTACATGGTCTGGTAACCTCTCGGTTGGATTTCTGTAATGCACTCTACATGGGGCAATCCTTGTACCAAACCCGGAAGCTTCAGCTAGTGCAGAATATGGCAGCTAGGTTGGTCACTGGATGTCCCAGGGCCGACCATATAACACCAATTCTGCATGATCTCCATTGGCTGCCTGTTCGCTTCCGGGCACAATACAAGGTGTTGGTTATAACCTATAAAGCCCTAAATGGCTTGGGCCCAGGCTACTTGGAGGACCACCTCTCCCCATATAGTCAGCCCTGCACACTCAGGTCGTCTGGGAAGAATCTGTTGAGGATCCCGATAACGAGATATGTATCAACCTCACAAAGGGCCTTTTCTATCTTGGCCCCTGGGATCTGGAACACCCTTCCTGAGGAACTCTGCTCCGCCACCTCCCTGGATCTCTTTAAAAAGAGACTTAAGAGCTTCCTATTTCGGCAAGCCTTCCCCGATGCTCCTTGATGATATATGACTCCCCCCTATATGTACAGCATTATCGAGCACATTTAGCTAGCCTAGATTTGATGTATGGTTTTAATCTGTATTTTGAAATGTTTTTATTGAAGTTTTATTTATATATTGCAATTTTTATCCTGTATTTTGTATTTGATATTGCAGTTTATACCTGTACACCGCTATGATCAACACGGAATAGCGGTTTATAAATAAAACTTATTATTATTATTATTATTATTATTATTATTATTATTATTATTATTGTGTTCCATTTGATCAATAATGATGTAAGGCCCATCTTACACAATTTGCTGGATATTGCTAATTATTGGAGTGTGGAAATTTTAATATGTTTTAACCTGGGTTTAATTGCTTTTTAATGTTTGTATTTTGTGATTTTTAACAATATTTTTTTCAAGTGTTGTAACCATTTTGAGTTTCAGCCTGGGAAAAAGCTGGGATGATGATGGTGATGATTTCTTTATTGATTCCTAGATTGTTGGATAGAATCTGAATCACTGATGGTCCAAAGTCAAGTCAGTAATTACCATTTAGACTGTGAGACCAAGAGATGATGGGAAGAGGAGGAGGAGGAGGAAGAGTAGCAGAAACAACAACAACAGGAATCTGACCATGGGCTTGTTTTGAGAGGGGCTCCATCTATAAATAGTAAACAGTTAGTGAAATAATACACACAGGAGGCAGAAGTCCATGAACTGCACATGTCAATAACAGAAGGCTGAGCAGCAAGGTTTACAAGGCAGCAGGGATAAATTAGATTAGACTTGTGTGTTTGGGTGGAGGAATAAATGAGAAGGCCATCATAATTCCTCCAAAATTACAGACATTAAGCATGGATCCAGGCTAGCAGGAAAGGAAGCAAATTGGTCCCAGGGCAAGAAATTGTACGGCTAGACAGACATCTGTTGTGGAACCATCTAATCAGCTCCAGCTGTAGGAAAAAGGAAAGGCGAAATAATCCAGTTGGTATTTTTTCCTCCTGTGCCAAGCAATGCTGTTTGGGAAACTGTTTTGGCCAGAGCAAGGCCTGGAGAAATGAGACTCATGGCACCTAGGAACATGTTGTACGGTGTATTTTGATAGAGGGAGGTGGAGAAGACCATTTCAGCAAAATGGTATCCATGTATTTTGTACTGTGTGAGAGCAATTAGCACTGTGGAGGGAGGAGAGGGAGGAGTGATGTTGCTAGACTGCAAAGAAAATAACAAAGCTATCAGGTATGGGCAACTGTGCAGATGTATGGTGGCTGTTGATTTCCCAATTCCCTTCTAACTCCATTGCAGCGCCAAAGATTCCCCCACTTCCTAGAGGTGCAAGCCCCTCTTAGGGGATAGGGGCAATGCTTGTTCCTGCAATAGAGTTTTTGTGGGATTGCTGAAGTACCCAGAGGCCTCAGAAACAGCCCAAGAGCTGCTTTTCCTACACAAACCATATATGCAAAAACCAACACTTTCCCATGGTGTAAAGCAATTATACAACAGGGAGGGAGCTATGGTAGAATCTTTCACCCTGATATTTTAGATTTCTTTAGGGCAGTGCTTGCTGGTGATTTTCCTGTCAGTGGGACAGTGCCTCCACTCCAGTTTTTAGTCTGAACCTCAAAGGATCAATATAAATTACTGATTCATATCCCCCAGAGAGGTTCAGCACCTTGGATAACTTTTCTATATAATTCAGATGGAAACCCAGGAGAGATCTGTTGCCTTCCCAACATAGAAGTACTCTAACTTTGTAAATCCTGACTGGGTTTTGCCATCATGAGGCAAATGGGACAACATGAAAAAGATTTCTCAACCCCCTCTGAAGAAACTTGCTATGAAAACCCGATGATAGATTTGCCTTAGGGCCATAAGTCAAAAATGACTTGGAGGCATAAAACAATAAACAACAATGTGTTTAGTATGATAAAGGGGAAAAGACACTTTCCATTTTCCCATCCTTCCACTTGGGGACAAGTAATCTCTGAAAAGTACACTCTAGTGGCATCTTTCATCATTCATGTTCACTGCCCTATGCAGCAAACAACTAAAGGGAGAGATTGATTTAAGGAAAGCAGCTACAGGGATGTCAGTCAAATCCAGATCATGCACAATTAACCCCAGAAGATGAAGGGAGGTACAGAGCTGAGATCTCTGCTGATCTAAAGGCTGTTCCAGAACACCAGTAGTCCAGTCATTCAAAGCTAAAAGGGGATGAGACAAGGAGTCATTAAACATAACCAGTCCATGAATTAAGAATGCCAGGAAACATGGGGATACCAAGAGTCATAGAGGTTGAAAAGTTGCCAACAATAAGAATTACCTTGCAGTTGCAAGGAGGTTTATAGGTGGCTGCTTCAGGACACCAGGTGCTTGGTGAATCAGCAGCTTCTGGTTAATAGATGGTTCCTAGGGGGGCCATTCATAATACCTTTTACCCTGGATCAGAAACCGAAACGTGAAGTTCATATTCTCCCCAAATTTCCCACAAGTGAATCCAAGGCTTGCACACGTGTTGAGGGGCAAATGCCCCTTGGCACGGGTCTTCTGAAAGCAGAGTAAATGCTGTATCTTTTTTTAAAAAAATGGGTTCGGGGAATATGAACTTGTCCCTGATTATGATTGGGTCAAGTTCAGGGGAGGGATTTAGGTCAGTGGTAGGTCAGTGGGCAGAACATTCCCTCCCCTTCATCGGGGCGAAGGAGGAGGAGGAGGAGGAGGAGGAAGGAGCCGGGGGAAAGAAGGGATGCCAGGCAATCAGAGTGACTGATGGAGCCAAGGAGCCAGAGGAAGGATGCAAAGGGCAATCGGGTGCCAGAGAAAGGGTAAAGTTCAGGGTAGGTCAGAGGGAGGGTACAGAACGGAACAAGCCTCCCTCTTGCACCAGGCAGCTCTCTTTTTATTTTTTATATATTTGACAATCTATGCACATAGTTCTACAGGTAGATACATATATAGATAGAATGTGTGTCTGCTTGTGCTACTTATTATTATTATTATTATTATTATTATTATTATTATTATTATTATTATTATTTGTGTATGAGGCATTGGGTTTGCAAGGTAGAACAATGCAGAGATTGCATTAGATTGCATTTTGGGGTTGAAAACGGAGGCAGGGGAGATCCATAATCTGTAGTAACTCAAATACACACAACATACACACACACACCTGGAGGTTTTTAAATTTGACAGCATCTGTGCATACTGGCGCCTGCTTTTTTTTTTTAAAGGAGGGGAAAGCACACATCTCGTGGCCCAATCGCTGTAGGAAACGTCACCTCGACGAAAGCGGAAATAAATTTGATTGATAGCAAAGGAGCCTTTTTTTAAACCAGTTCGGCAAATGTGAACTCTCTGCCAGAGCTGCATGGCATTCAGGGTTAAATAACCCTGACTGAGGTAAAAGTTTAGTGGGCACTTGCTTCTGGAGGGATTTGGGAGGGGGGACCCGATTCTGCCCAGTTCCATTCAGCGCAAATAGGTGAGTCTAAATGGGGCCTACATCTTTTATCCTTTCTCTCTTTGCTGGACTTCAAAGGCTGGGAGTGATTCTTCAGAGACGGTGAAGGCCTGCTGAGGAGGGAACTCCCAGCTGCTTCAGCCACCAGCATCTCAGATTTGGAGAGATAGTAATCTGGAGCCAGAGACTCCTCACAACACAACTCCTCAGTGTCAGTTTTCCTTAGATTCCAGCAGGTGAGTTATGAACCCCCGTACCCCACTAGGAAGCTCTCAGCAATGATTTTGGGAGGGAACAGTGGTGTTCTGATCCGTAATCAAATGTTTCTAGAAGTAAGTCTTATGGAAATAGGATCTCCTAAGCAATCATGGTTGGGGAAGTGACTGGAAAACACACTTTTCCAGCTCACTTTCTCTAGGACTATGGCAACCACCACCCAAGATAGCATGCCCATTGGGGATGGGAGTTGTGATCTAAGCTAGATGGGACTGGCACCAGACTGAGATCAGGCATACAAAATGGCCAGATTCGTTGATATTGCTATGTTACAAAATTTCTGCCTTCCTCTCTTCTGAGCATCCATTTCCCAAGTACTGATACAAATAATGGAATATTTTAAGCCCTAACAGGATTTGCGAGGGACAAGATTCAGGTTTTCCTAAATAAATAAATAAATAAATAAGAATTTAAGAGTGGAGAAATTACTGTGTCACTTTAAGCCTGAATTATTATGTTGTAATAATACAAATGACCCAATCACAAGCTCCTAATTTCTCCACAGACAAATATTAATAATATTCTGGCCAGGAACAAAAGTGCCTAAGTACAGATTATGCTTTTCTAGCATGTGACAAGAGAAATGGCATCCAGTTCCAGGAATTTCGTTGTTTGTCCCAAAATTCAGCTTTGGTTTCAAAAGCAGGCTTGCCATAAATAACAATGTGTAATACAATGGTTTGCATTTTACATATCTAGAGTGGCATCTTGTTTTGTATTTATGATATTTTAAGTCACACATTTGTTGTTATTGTCATGTGCCTTCAAGTTGTTTCTGACTTATGGTGACCCTGTGTTGCCAAAACCATGAATATGAATATTTACAATGTCATAGGTTAGTCAGATGACATTATAAATATTGCAATTGACATTTACATATGTGGCACTAGTGCACAACAACCACAAATGTCCTCACAAACCCACCTTAGAAGCCAAACAGCTGCACCAACTGAAGGAGTTCTGGGGTGCTGGAGCCATAGATGCTAAATTGTGTTAAAAAAGATAAATAACAAGAAAAAAATCAAAAGGCACAGTGGATAGAACAATAGTCTAGGGAGGTGGAGTTAAGGAACAATCTGGGAAAGAGACTGCAGGACCATCCATGGCTGCAACAGCAACATTGGCTGCCACTCACTCAGAAACCACAAGGTCGACTCAGCCTGGCATCCTTCCATAGGTTGCTAAAATGAGTACCCAGCTTGTTGGGGGCAATCAACTTATAGTTTTTTGGGCTATGTGGCCATGTTCTAGAAGAATTTCTTCCTGACGTTTCACCAGCATCTGGGGATGGCATCTTCAGAGAATGCTTGCCTGGAAAAGTTGTGTGTGTGTGTGTGTGTGTGCGCACACACACACACACACACTGTGTGAGCCTGGGAATGTAGGAGTGATTTGCATGTGTATTGTTCTGTTGCTGATGGCAGGCCTCAGGCTGGGAGGCTAATGCCAAAAGAACAAAAAAGTGAACAAAATTTGGTTACCAGTCCTGAAGAATAGCAAAATGAGGACTCATCAAATGCAAATGGGAAACCACTCAGAGTCAGGGGCTTTCTTAGCAGATAATGATGACCAATTAGCAGACACTAATCCTCTTTTACATTAGCCTCCCAGCCTGAGGCATGCCATCAACACAGAACAATACACATGCAAATCACTCCTGCATTCCCAGGCTCACACAGTATATACAGACCCAACTTTTTCCAGGCAAGCATTCTCTGAAGATGCCAGCCTCAGATGCTGGCGAAACGTCAGGAAGAAACTCTTCTAGAACATGGCTGTATAGCCCGAAAAACCCACAAAAAACTATGGATGCTGGCCATGAAAGCTTTCAACTTCAAATCAGCTTATACTTTGTAAACCACTTAGTACATCAGTAAGCGGTATAGAAATGTACTTTCTATTGCTATCATGTGATATAAAATCCTAATAGTTAGGTTAATTTGTGCCAAACAAGCTCAATCTTCAACCATCCCCAGAATTGATCATTTGATTATCACTCCATGCTTCTGACAAAGTAGGATGCAGGCTATGAAGGCCTGTTCTCTAAAAATAACATGCTGGTCTGTCCAGGAGGCTCTACTGGAAAAGATGCTGGGGTCGTTTTCTCTTTTCTCGGAATCAAAGAGAATGAGGTTCCTGATCTGCGGAGATAGGAAAATTAGTGGGAAATTGCCACTACATTAGATTGACCTGGAAAAAGAAAAGCTTTTAAAAAGTATGTTAATTACATTTATGGGGAACAGGGGATGTTTATTGCACTTACATTAATTCTAACCTGGCATTCACATTTATATTAAACAACTGCACAAAACCCTTTTCCAGAATGAAAGTGGAGTTAAAAAAAACACCCCATTCTTGAGTTTACAGATAAGCTGCACAAAATATACTGTTTATTGTATAAGTTGAGAAAAATTTTATGTAGTTAAAAAATTGACCTCCTAAAACTGGATTGACTTAGCCATGGGTAAGTAATATACTTTAACTCTTAGCCAAAAAATAACCATCCCATTCTCTGAGTAGAATGGTAAAAGGAGGGAACTTAGTCCATCTCTGGAGGAACCTAAAAGGAGTACTGACCCCATCTACTTTCTCCACCATGGTATCATTTCTGACCTTTTTGAATGCTTGGCTGGGAAAATGGGCGCAGTGGCAATTCTTTGACACTTCCCCTCAAAGAAGCACCAAGAGAAAGCAGGCTTTGAAGGATGCGAATAAGGCATATGTGTATGTTTGTCAACTAAGTGTGGGTTAAAATTGGGCAACTTTATCATATTAAAATTAAAGACTGTAATCACTGCCAACCTAGTTGTCATTCACTTTGCTTTGCCTTTTCATCCTTTCTGACATGTGTGTGTTTTCTTTGCCCCACCTATGCCTGGTCCTCTCCCCCACACATTTCACAGCCACCATTGACCATAGTTTCTTCCTCATCCATCTGGCCTTCATGGTGAGCACAAACAGTAATGCCTGCTGGAACTTTATAAGTTCTTTGGCATCATTTTTGTTTGCTTCATTCTTTACATTCTTTGTTACATGCTCCTAAATTATGCCCTCAGGGTATCCATTGGTCATGCCGAAATCCATAATTTTCACCCCCAAACTTGCCTTTGATGTATACATGAGGTTAACTTATAGTCAAGTATATACTGTAAGCTCCATGTCCAGCTCTCCCTAATATAATAGTGATTGGAACACAAGGCGGATGGCTGATTGGATCCAGATGTCAGAACCATGCATGGTTCTGTCATGATACTATGATGATATGATAATATGATCTGACACAACATTATAACACTGTGATAACCTGGTGAATTATTGGGAGAATGGACACGGGCGCTCTGGGTTCAGGAACAAACAGATGGGGTAAATGGTAACAGGGTGAAGGTTTATGGCCTTATGATGTTGCCTTTCCTGCTAGAAGATCTGGTCCTAAAGAAGGGATACTTCACTCCCTTCCGTAAAGGCGACTGAATGATAAACACAGGAGGGGGCAAAAGGGGACTTGAAAGGTTGCTTTGCTTGGTATCAATGGCTGGGGACCGTGGCCAGGCGGGGGTGGATAATGTGAACTTTTTCCTTCCTAAGGACCTCACTGTCCCATAATGCATGGCTTACACAGAACACAGAAGCAGATTGTCAACAGCAACTGTATCTCATGAACCATCTCAATATGGATATTAGTATCGGTGACACTAAACTGGCCTATTTATAACATCCAGGGAAGAGGAACATTTTTGCATAGAAAAAAAAGCAAGCCCCTGGCCTTCAGCTGTTTCAAAAGCAAACATAATCAATGAGCCACAAGACAGCTGGCCAAATGTATACATTAACCAACTGCTAAATGGAGATTGTAGAAATAAGGAAATAACAACTAACCAGGTAATTTGTACTCTTTCCATGGTTGGCAAGACAAATCTGTCCAGGTTCTGTTGCTGCATACAAAGTAGTTCCTTAAGAATCCTTGCAACAAGGCAATTTCAATCAAGGGCTTGGATGCCTCTCTGAAAGTGAAGATTGACATTGTCAATCTGCAATGCAGTTGAGGGGAAATTCATGGCAGATGTGTGCACCCATGCCTCTGTAGAACCATATGATCAGACAAATCTAAGGGTCTGAGATACGATGGTAGCTGATGGCCTCCATATCAGTAAGACAGAGAATCAGCACCAGGATTTAATCTAAAGGAGCTCACCAACATGCTGAACCAATACTACAAAATGGCTTCAGCACCATGGATAGTTCATTTAATATTTAAAAGACAACATTCACTTGAAAGCCAATAGTTGGCACAAGAGATATGACAAAAGTTTGTTGCTGTTAAACATACAGGATTTTGTCTTTTCTCAGTGCTGCACTCAAGTCTTTATGAGTTCTGAAATTTGGTGCTTGATCAGCTGAAGTGTGAGAATTTGCAGACACTTGGGCCTAAAATACACTGCAGAAATAATCCAGTTTGAGTCCGCTTTAACTGCCCTGGATCAATGCTGTGGAATCCTGGGAACTCTAGTTTTGTGAGACATTTAGCCTTCTCTGTCAGACAGCTCTGGTGCCACAACGAACTACACATCCCAAGATTCCCTAGCACTGAGCTAGGGCAGTTAAAGCAGTCTCGAACTGGATTATTTCAGCAGTGTGTGTCGGACCTTAATTTGCAAATGAAGCAACAGAGTGGGTACTTCAGAGAGAAATTCAATGTTAAGGTCATCGTTTTTGTTTTAGAAATAAAAGTAACAGTGCCTCAGTTATTCATTTTAATTGTGTGAGTCAAGGCAGTCTGAGGGCAGGGGAAGAGGGAATTCCATTGGAAAGACAAACACAGGCCACCCCTCCTTGTTAGACACTGCACAGTTTTATAGTTCACACCACTCATTACAAGAAGCGTTAGGGTAGGAAAGCCAGTTGAGTATTTTATAGCCTTCATTCTATAGGAATTCATCAGGAATGGTTTGCTTGACTGTGAGGGGTAATCATGTTGAAATAGCTCATTGTCCACAGAGGAGCAAGATGAGAAATAACATTTCCTACCCCACTTCTGGGAGGAGAAGAACAAAGACGTAAATTCACATCACTAGTTGCCATTGCCAAAACAATTGTGTGCAACTGGAATCTTCCTCACCCAATGATTAGTCCAAACAAAGGATGCAATTCTTCTCTAGTCTTCTTCTCCAAGGAAGCAACAAGTAATTTTAGCATTTTTTTTCTTCTTGATGTGAGAAAGTCTTTTGAAACTGCACAATTCAAGATTTATTCTGCACAAAGTCTGCAAGTGGAATTTTGGGGCAGAAACAGCACAAGACAAGAAGAATTCTGGACTGATTAAAATCTTCCCAGTTCAGGACTTATTCCATGCCCTCCCCCCAAAATATGCACAATTTGTTTAGCAGTGTTCCCTTCTTGCAGGAAATCTTACTGAGGATGGTTTTTGTGGGTTTTCTGGACTATGAGGCCCTGTTCTAGAAGAACTTTATTTCCTGACATTTCAGCTGTGGCTGGTGAAATGACAGGAAAAAACTCTTCTGGAACATGGCCTCATAGCCCCAAAATCTCACAAAACTATGGATAGTGGCCATGAAAGCCTTCGACTTTACTGAAGATGCTTTAACTAGACTTGGGGTGTTCTATCAGGACATCCTGCATTAAGCAAGGGATTGTATTTGATGGCTCTCAGGACCCTTTCCAACTTTTAGATGTTAGACTACACTTCCCAACTGGATCTTTCCACTCTCATCCTTAATCTGTACAACTCAGCAGATCCTTACAATATTCAATATTATAATAACTCCCATGAGAAAAACATGCGAAGATACATGTGTGTTCCATTCCAGGACCTGTTTCTTCAATAGTGTGGCTTTGGGGTAGATATGTTCTGATGTGCATTCTTCTCAACTGCAGACCTTTCCCTTCATTCATATAAGACTTTAGGAAGGGGATTCAATCATGAAAGCTCCAATTATGACCTAAATCCAATTGTTTAACCTAAACTAGAAAAAACCCATGGAATGAATGATATTTGTCTATATGTTGACTCACTATTCAACAATTGTTTCAATGGGTCTGCTTGAATTGGGATGAACCAATGCAATTCAGGTTAAAGGGTGTGCTTCCCAGTTTTGGTAAAACAGTGGAGTTTAAATAAACTTTAACATCCCCAACAACAACAAGAGAGGAATAAAATTGGTTTTGCCTTTTATAGAAACCTAGTTTGAAAACAGCTAAATTATTTTTTGCCTTCAGCTGCAAAATAGCATGAACTGGCCTTACTCTGTCTAGCACCCACACATCCCTATTTAAATTTGTATGGCACAGCTGCCTCCAAGCCAAGTGTAATTTAAAGCTTCCTATTCAACATTTCCTCGAATCAGCTCGCTCTTCAGCTCTTCGAAATGCATTTGCCCATTTTGTACATAATGAAAATAAAATCAGAGCCATCAGCTACTCTTCCAGTATATGAGAGCAAGTGAAAAGAGCATAGCATGTTCATCCTTCCTCAACTATCTGCCCACTGGATGTGTTGAACTATAACTCCCATCTGAATAGATAGGCTGAATGGACATGATGGGAACTGTAGCCTGGTATGTATGAAGAGCACTAGGTTGGGATAGTCTTGTGTAGAAGACTCCTCCTTCCCCATTTGTCAGTGTTTTGCTACATTAATTGTACATTTAGAGAGAAATTTTGGCTGGAATTCATGTTCGCCATTACAGATGCATAACTTAGGCCTTGTCTACACTAGCCAGGATACTCCAGGGGCAAAAAGAATAGCAAGTACATTTCTATACTGTTTATCAGTGAACTAGCACTCCCTAAGTGGTTACAATGTGTAAGCCAATTGTTTGCTATGTATAAGCCAAATGAGTGTAAGTTAGGTACTCATTTTACTAACCTCTGAAAGGATGGAAGGCTGGGATTGGCTGCAGTACCAGCATTTACCCACTGCACCACCAAGGACCTGGAGTATCCTGGTTCCACAGTTGCCCCAACTTCCCCCTTTTACCTGGTCCTCCATTCACATACCACAGTAGCTCTCTGAATGGGTGTCCCACTTGGAGCACACAGCATGTCTGTCACCTCCACAGGTTGGTCGCTTTTGGGGTCAGAATATGGCACCCAGCAATGAGCACAAGGCTGGGCACCTTGTTTTGATCTCAGAAGGAGTGGACTCATGGTGGTGGGGGACATGTTGGGTGCCCATGCAAACAGGATGCCCATGCAGACAGCTGTTATGGCATAGGAATGGAAGGCTCCAGATCTTATAACAATGTGTAATAATGTATAATAATAACAATAACACATTTATATACAGCTTTATAGTCCTAAGCACTCCATAGACAATTTACAATGTGTTATCCAATTGCCCCCAACAAGCGGGGTAATCATTTTACTGACCCACGAAAGGATGGAAGGCTGAGTCAACCTGGAGCCCTGCAGGATCAAACTCACAACATTTTGTCTGTAGTACCAGCATTTATCTACTGCACCACCAGCAATGGGAAAGTTTTTTAAAAACTGTGTCTTATGTCCCAGTTTTTATGTGGAAGATGCCAAATGTTATCTAGATTGCTCATGCCAGAAATTAGTTTTGAGCTGTGCATCATACAAACAGGGTGATGCCAGAATGGGGGGTGGGGGTAGGGAATGGGCTTTTTGGCCCATGCAGACGAAGTCCTAGAGTTACACATTTGCAACTGATTTGTATTCATGATGTCTACATAATCAATAGTGTGGGGAATATGTAGGAATCATAAAAGTCCCTCAGTCCTAATTGACCAGGCATTGTGATCAACAGAGTTCCATGATACTGTACATGGTCCCCCATGGCCCACAGCAGGTGATCTCCAGTAAGCCAGGACTGGGAAGTTTAGGCAAAAAGATGTTATTTAGCTATGCAACTAAGGTGCGTTACAGACCGCCCAAAATGGGCAGTCTGCCACTGCTGTCATTTGCAGCGCAGATGAGCCCCAGTGTCCAAACCGCGCGGCTCCTCCGCGCTGCAATTAAGAAGCGCCAAAATGGTGCTTCTCTTTGCGGTGCACTCGCGGCGTCATATGTGTTGTGCGATATGCGGACGCAACGTGTCTACTATGTCAAGATGGCGGCACCTGTGTGGAATGGGTGCCGCCATTTTGTACGGACTCGGTCTGTATTAGGGTTAGAGGCATCCGGAAGGGATGCCCCTTCTCAACCCCAATACGCACTGAGTCAACCCAACTACACCACTTTGGCGCGTCTGTAATGCACCTAAGATTACATAACTAAGTAGTGCATGTTGATTTTTGACCAAACTTTGTGACATTTCCCATGTACAAAATGTCATCAATTTATGCTAGAGAGTGTCACTGGAAGAACCTGCTGACAACTACAGTGGACAAGCCAAGATTACATTTTAGGTTACTGAGGTTTCCTGCGTTTGTTTGTTTCCATACTGAAAAATTGGTACATTACCCTATATTATGACATTCCAGCCTGGCATGAGATTCAAGCAGGTTAAAACTGATTCAAGCAGATTAAAACAATATAAACCAATAAAAAGAATTTAAACACAGTAAGAGCAGATAAAAAAAAATAGCAAAGTGAAAGTAGATTTTAAAAATTTAAAACAATTTAAAATCATGTGCCTGGGCATTTTGGAATACATCAATTAGGCTTAAATAAAACCCCATGTTTTTCCTTGGTGCCCAAATGACACTAGGATTAGCGCCAATTGGGCCTCCAAGTGGAGGGATTCCACAACTGGGGAGGCACGGCTGAAATGGCCATTTCCTCAGACAATGGCAGGCATCCTGACTTAAGCATGTGTAAGTGCAGCTCATATGTAGGTATATTCCTTTTCAGATAGGATGCAGAGGACTATTCATTTGCCCATGTGGTCCATCCAAAAACCCTCCCAACAAGTAGCAGTTGTCAGGCTCCAGGAGGAACCCCTCTTCCTGTCACTTCCCAGTAGAGAACAGGGAGGTAATTCAAACCATGAAAATCTAGCTGTTCTAGGCTCTCAAGGGAAGGAAAAAGGTAGATGTTCTAGAGCTCACAAACATTTCTTCCTTCCCCACCAAGCTGAAATCAACAGGTTCTCCATGGTCTGAGTGACCTCTCTCTTGCTCCCTTCCCCACCTATGAGCAGCTCCCCCCCGAATCTGCCAGGTGGTGGGAAGGCACACATCTGCACATGTGGAGCTATGCCCAGAGATAGGATCTCATCCAATGTATTCACACCACTGGTGAGAAGAAGACCTCTCCAGCATACATTAATCCTTGGGTAGGTGTATATAGGAAGATCAGAAAAGGAACCTTGTAATCTAATACAATGGGTAATTGTGGTCCAATTTTCACATGTTGAAGAAACTCAAACTGACAAATTCATCTAGGCTAATGATTCCCCAACTCTGTGCTCCAGGTGTTTTTGACTTCATCTCTCAGAAGCATCAGCCATCTTGGCCAACGGTCTTGGATTCTGGGAGCCAAAATCCAAAACACTTGGAAGGCCAGAGGTTGGGAATCACTGACCTAGCGGCAGGCCTTCCTGTGCTTAACTTTAAAAGTCTGGCCAACTACACTGCTGCTTAATTATGTTGTCACTTCTTTTTTTCTAAAGAGCTTCCTCATTTGTTTGGTACACAAGCCAAGTTCAACATCAGGTTCTGCATGTAAGGAATAGCATTACTTGTTGAACTGGGCTTGAACCAGGTTTGTTCTTGTTTTGATTTTGAAGAAATCTGCCAAAATTTACAAGTCACATTTTTGGCAAAGGTAGAAGTGATGGTTCTCTACATTCCCAGGTAGAGGCATAAATCTTGTTGATAGTTCCATGGGGTGCACACTCCAAAACAAATTTCCATGGAAGAAGGGTCTAGATGATGCTAACTGTGAATGATGGGTGGATTCAGGGTGCCCGATTTTCCTCCTTGTTTTTCTTTCTCTTTCATTCAGACTTGGCCTGAACATCTTTAGAAAGAGAACTGCTCTCTGGCAACCCTTGAAACAGAGACTTTTCCATGGCACAAGAAAATAAGAAACTACCTAAGCTGTGCTGAATTGCATGTTTAGGAAGTAAGCTTCACAGAAATCATGAAAACTTCAAAAATCAGCAAAACATTCATTCTCACTTCCAAGAGAACACAAATACGAATAGGGATTGATGTTGCTGTGTGTTTCCAACTGGAGGGGGATAGTTCGAGGACTTAACTAATGCTTAGTTGATAATGACTGTAAGTGGGGAATGGCTAGTAAGAGCACAGCTGAAACCCTGTTTGTGCCATAAACTTGTGCAAGTTCTCTTACACATGGACTTGTACTGTTTTGGCTGTTCTGCAATGGATTCCATGTTTGGATACACCTTGTTTCATAAGTGAAATGATTTCACATGGCCTTAAGTCCTATTGCTAGTCCCAAATAGAGGAGAGACATTAAATTAATAGGATTTACTGATATGTTGGCTCACTATTCAACAGTTGATTCAATAGGTCTACTGTGGGTGAGACTTGCCAACAGGATTCCAGCCATGGAATTGTGTTTGTTTGCATGGTGCATCATTATTTGTCAGTCCTTCCACTCACAACATTTTACTCTTGGATTTAAAGAAAAAATTGCCTCTGTTCCCTCCCCATGGGACATGGCAGGCACAACAGGACAATAACCAGGCACATTGGCAACATTGCTTGCATAATGTTGATATTTAGCAGTTTGTGTAGCACAACCTTTTTGGAAGTGTAGTTATACACTATGCAAGCACAATGTATGACCTGAGTCCAGATTTCTTTGAGAGTGTTTCTTTTATCTTTTCCACTTTAAAAATATCCAAAGATGGGTCAGGATTGAATGCTAGATATGCAAAGGTCGAGGCCAACACTCTGCTAATTGCATCACGCTGGCTCATAGGTAGCTAGAACAAAGTGCTGTCCCGTTTAGCATCTTTTCTGCGCATGCCTCATACAGGTTGCCTAGGCTGAAATGAATGCAATTGGCTCAACCAGGTCTGCTCATCCCTCATGTTCACATTATTCACCTCACATTTTGGAGGCAGTAACCAGCTCTCTTTAGCAGCGACCAACAGATTTCTCGGAACAACCAGCACAGGCACACAGGTAGAAGGCAAGCCAATAGCTGCCTAGAGACTTGTTAATAAGACTGAGTCTCTTCCATTCTGATATACCAATCCCCCCTCCATACTATTGGCTATTGGTGAGCCCAAAGGCAAATGATTTAGATCAACAGCAGTGAGAAAAGCAGAGAGCAATTTCCCCCCCGAGTAGGATGCTTTTCTACTTCTGCAACATGAACTCCAGGAACCTGTGGGAGTACAAAGTCTTCTTCTTGTTGGCTTTGCCATCTCTGGTGAGTAAACAGTCCAAAAAGATTTGTCTGGATTGCTTTCATAGATCTGCAGAAGTTTATGTGGTATAACACCAAGCTTTTCTTTCAGTTTATCAGTTTGTCTGAAAATGCTCAGATAGGAACCCAGAGGGATGCTGCGAGATTTCTTTTCACTGTCAGATTGTAGTACTTAATTGTGAACAGTTTTAATATGTATGAGACTTGCATTGCAGAGAGACCCAATTTCATTTTTGAGAACTACTCGGTGTAAGAGAAACAAAAGGGAAAACATCCCTTTTGGCTACTTAAGACTGGATGACCAGATAGGGATTTGAAAGCATTGTAGTGAGATGGTGCAGTAACGGTGTGATCTGATGGCTAACTTCCTTGAGTCTTCCTTATACAATATTGGCTATAACAGAAAGCTCAGTGTATATAACATACACTCTGAAAGCAGAAAGATTAAATCCCTGGCATGTCCAGGTCGGGCTGGGAAAGAGTCCTTCTTGAAAGCTTGTAGAGATGCTGCCAGTCAGTGAAGACAATACTAATCCAGAGGGACCAACAATCTGATTCGGGAGAAGGAGACTCTGTATTTCAAAAGCTTATTCTGAAATAGGAATGAAAGTTAAGAAGATAAGTGGTGCTGGAGGGGAACTGGTAATTTCTTCTGCAAAATTCACTTCTGTTTCCCATTCTGCTTTAACAGTTTATTATTATCATTGTTTTGGCTGAGATGAAATGAATTTGGAAGGAAGAAATTCTCAAACATGTGAGCTTGCAAAGTCCCATTCATAGACTTTTTGTTTCCTAAACTTAGCTTCCTGCAGAGTTCCAGTTTCACTGTAAAAATGGGCGGCCAAAGCTTGGCATTGGATTGGTTTTTTAAAGAAAAGAACTCCAAGAAGTGAATATTGCAAGTAAAGGATGCAGCTTGTCAGAGTGCAAGTTTCTGTTTTAAATGTGTTGAACTGGTACGGCATTTTGTCCAAACTCTACTGTTGACGTTGTTGCTGTGTACCTTCAAGTTGTTTCCAACTTATGGCAACCCTAAAGTGAACCAATCATGGGGTTTTCTTGGCAAGTTTCTTCAGAGGGGTTTGCCATTGCCATCCTCTGAGGCTGAGAGAGTGTGACTTGTCCAAGGTCACCCAGTGGGTTTACATGGAAGAACCCCGGTTTGCCAGAGTTGGAATCCAATGTTCAAGCTACTACACCACACTGGCTCACTTCAAACTGTACTATCTGTATGTATTTGCCCCCAGGATTGATTAAAACTAGACTGTTTGTGGTTTTAGATTACATTTTCTTCCCCCCCTCCCCCCCCCCCAAAATATTTGGACCTACGAACCGGCCGGTGGTCTTGCTCCCTTTTTTTGCTTTTTAAAATTTTTTTCCCCCCCCCCCCATTTTTATAAACATAAAGTCTTCTTTCACCAAGTTATCAACATATGGATTACATTCTTGTAGAACACAATCCCCTTCAGACATATTCTACCCATTTACTTCCATCCTCTCTTTCCCCGCCGTTAAGATGATTGTTTTCTCATTGACTGTTTGCATCAATAAACTTGTTACCTTATTTTATAATTCATCTGGAATTTGTATCCATCATTGAATACATTAAAGCTTAATTATTCAATTACATCATATTTCATAACCTAATAGAAGTAAAAAAAAGGTATTTCCATTGCATTCAATCTACTGATGAGCCTCTTCCTTATAACCATCTTGATTTACAGAACTGCAGTATTGGATACCAATCTCTTTCTCTTTTTTCGCTGTCCTTTTGTCTTAAATAGGCTGTCAGTGTGTCCATCTCTGATGTTTCTAATCATTTTTGTAGCCACACGTCTAAGTCCGGCGTATCATTTCTCTTTCAATATTGTACAATTAACAATCTTGCCATTTGGAAGCTAGTAGAGATATATGTTTATTTTTTCTTTCTTATTGCAGAAATAAGAAATTACAAAATGTCTCATTTCTTTTCTCGTTTTAAACTGTGTTTTAAACTGTTTAAACTTTGTTTTCTACTGGGATTGTTTATTTATTTATTTTTAAAAAACCATTTATACTAGTATAATTTTAGTTGTGCTTTGTTTTTAATTTGTTGTAAACCACCTTGGGCCCTCTGGTTGGAGAAAGGCAGCATATTAATTAATTATTAAATGATTGTTAATATTTGTAGCCTGTTAGCCCCCTGAATTTCCTCCATTGCCTAATCATTGCTGTTATGTGCCTTCATTTCAATTCTGACATATGGCAATCATATCATAGGGTTTTCTAGGCAAGATTTATTCAGAAGAGGTTCACCATTGAGACAGTGCTATTTCTTCGCAAAATCACACATTGGGTTTCCATGACTGAGTGAAGACTCGAACCCTGACCTTCCAAAGACCTACTCAAGCATCAAATCACTATACCAGGGCTATAATTTTCCCACAACTTCCTTTTGAAGGAAGCAATGAGTAATTTTAACATTTTTTTCCCACTGTGAGAAAGTCTTTGAAACCTTCACAGTTTTAAAAGCCTTCACAATTTAGAGTTTGTCTGTGCAAAATTCACAAATGGTTGATGTTTTCACAAAAAAAAACCAGACAGAATTTTCTGCTGCACAGAAACTTGTTCCCCCGCACAGAAAATATTGTTTTCTACACAAATCACTCATGCACATTTTTTTTTCACGGAAAACAAAAATCCCCAATTATAGAATGTTGTGTGCAGGAAACAGCCTTTTCTTCAACAAATCATATTCCTGCATGGAAATATTATTTTCTGTACACAAAAAAGGCAATTTCCTGCGCAGAAAATGCTGTTTTCTGCTCAAAAGAGCCATATGAGAATTTTCCACAAAATAAGTCCCAAGTCTGAAGATTCTTGTCAGTCTAGCATTCTTCTCATCTGAGTTTCTCAATGCTTTATGATCGTTCTCCTAGTATTTTCTTTCCATTTGCACTGGCTCCAGGGGAAAAAAATCCCCCCACATCAATTTTCCATTTATTGGCATGTCCAGGAGTAGCAGGTTTGTATTAAAACAGCATGGGGGGCTCCCTCAACATGTGCTGGAAAGCCCCAATGCCCCCCCCATTACCTTGGGCACTCCACTGCAATGCAGGGGGGCTACTTGCATGCACATCCCACTGTGCCACTCACTGCCATGCGTTGCTCTCTCTGAGGTCAGAATGAGTACCTGGCATCAATCATATGGCTGGGCACCTCATTCTGACCTCAAAGTGAGTAACTTGCAGCCAAGGTGTTGGGTGGCATAGAGGGACACAATTGTATACAGCCACCCAATGTTGCAACAGAGGGCTCTGGATCTGGGGAGATCTAGAGCAAAGAGTGAATTATTTTAAAACATTTTAAGGTGGATATACCTTGGGTTTGGTGCTGAACTGGCTGAATTTCATCCAGACAGTTTGCAACAGAACCAGGGACTGGACCCTGCATTATCCTGACTGGTGGCTGTGGGAATGTGTGTGTGTGTGATATTTTATTTGGTCTGTGTGGACAGGGTCACTGTGTGGACAAGAAGCAGAGAGGCACATTGGGTATGTATGACATTGGATGAGAGGAACCTGCACAAAGCTAATGATTGAAAGTTGCCCGACATCAGTGAGATGAAGGCACACATTGGTCTTTTACTTCTAGCAGGGTTGTACTATGGACAACACGAAGCCTTGGAAACCTAATGGCATCCAGTCTCAGGGTACCGCTGCTTCCTAGCAACACTGAGACTAAATAGATTTAGTCTTAAGTGGTTGAAGTTCAACAACAGGGAAATGAGCAATGTGTGGAGTCAGGATTAAATGGACTGCCCTTTGGGAACATGGACTATGTTTGTTGAATAGCTTTAAGTATGATGCACAATAGTGGTAGATCTTACTAAGGATGAACAGCCCATTTTAGTCAGAGATAAATGCCCATTACACCAAATTAAGGCAGGAAAATATGGGATAAAACTTTGGTGGTGGTGTAGTACTAAAACAGGATATTCTCTGAAAAGAGATACTTACCTAGTCTGGCAGCCTAAAACATCATGGTACACCATAAGAAGCCCAGTTTAGTTAACAAGCTGAACCGTATTTCCATACCAGACAAATTTTGGTGGGAGACCATTTTTTTCACCTGCTTCAAATTGGCAGAATGTCTGCAAAGCAATGACTTTAAGGTATGTGAGCATTATTGCCATACCTCTCCCCACTGATCCTTCTGCAGTGGATAAGGAAACTAACAGAAGGTGCATCACAGTGTAGGAAATTTGCTTGGAACCCAAAGTGTCATGCTCTCCTTCTCCTGTAGGTTTGCCAGGAAGGGTGTGAAATGGTGCTGTTGTATTTAATCTTGAATAGATTGAGAAGCAAGAGGAGGTATGGCAACACTCCCTCAAGGTATACAAAGGACCTGTCTTCCTGTCCCCTTCAAAATTGAACTTTCAGCTGCAACTGCTCTCCCAAGATAGTATAGTATCATAGAACTGTAGAGTTGGAAAAGACCTTCTAGTTCAAACCCATCATGCCGTGCAGAAATACAGAATCAAAGCACCCCTGATAGATGACCATCCAGCCTCTGCTCAAAAACCTCCAAAGAAGAAGAGTCCATCACTCTCCAAGGGAGTGTGTTCCACTGTCAAACAGCTCTTACTGTCAGGAAGTTCTTCCTAATGTTTAAGTGGAATCTCTTTTCCTGTAGTCTGAAACCATTGCTCCATGTCCTAATCTTTGGAGCAACACAAAACAAGCTTATTGCATCTTTGATGTGACATCCCTTCAAATATTGAAACATCGTTATCATGCCATCTCTTAACCTTCTCTTCCCCAGGCTAAACACACCCAGCTCTCTAAACTGTAGAATTCAAAGATATAGCCACGTTAGTCTGTAGAATCAGTTGTAGAGAGATTGTGTAGCACCTTTGAGACTAACTGAAAGAAAGAAATTGGCAGCTTGAACTTTCGTAGACTAAGGTCTCTCAGATGCCATTCCTCGTAAAGCATGGTTTCTGGACTTTTCACCCTTTTGGGCACCCTCCTGTGGACACGCTCCACCTTATCCACATCCTTCTTCAATTGTTGTGTCCAGAACTGGACCATGATGCCAACATGACTTCTGCCTCCTTGGTGGAGCGCAGGGAGAGGGGTACAAAGAAGCATCAACCATCACCAATGTCTCCACATCCCCTTCCCTGCTCTCCACTGGCAAAACTAAGAGCCACGTTTGGAAAGCAGCTGCAGCTGAATGGTAAAAATAGACAGGTACCTTTGTCAGTCTTGATGCAGAGTTACAGAAACTCATTCCACTTCTCAATCTATTTGGGATCAGAAGAATTCCATCCCATAAAACTGCAACTTTATTCCCTCCAGAGTGTCTGGCACAAAGAATGGCCCTTAAGTTGGGGACATTTCCCAAAGCGGGATTCACTTTGGGGTAGAAAATTACTTAACAATGCAATTTAGGCTGGATCTACCTATAACTATAGAAATATAGCATTAATACACACACAAACATGAAGGATCGTTTTCTAATTCAGAGAGGGTTTGTAACAAGGTTTCTTTGGACTTGGAAATAACTATGATAATAGCTTTAGGGCACTGATATTTTATTAGTTGCATTTTTTTCTCAGAAAGGAAGATCTGTCAGCTATTCAGAACTACTGTCAGGTACTCTGCCTCATATTAGCATGTGTTTTGTGGTTATGGGAGTTTAGGTGTTGTGGCAAACCATTTATTTTCCACTCAGACATTTTTTGTGGACACGGTGCATTTTTATCACATGAAATAAGTTGGAATTTCTATGGGGTCAGAAAGTGCTGACTCAAGGGCTGCATCTGCACTGCAGAATTAATGCAGTGTGACGCCACTTGAACTTCCATGGCTCAAGGTTATGGAATTCCAGGATTTCTAGTTTGTTGTAGCAATAGAGCAATCTGACAGGGAAGGCTAAATATCTCACTAAACTACAAATCCCAGGATTCCATAGCACTGAGCCATAGCAGTTAAAGCAGTGTCAAACTGCATTATTTCTGCAGTGCGGATACAGCCAAAGAAAAGAAAGAATGAGATGGCCTAGCAGCTGTAGTTTTATATACAGTGTGATGCACTGACTTGAAATGACAAGCCAGATCCTTGTCTATGGACTTCTAGTAATGAGACAGTGTGCAAGAAAGACATGAATATGAATGGGGGAAGCACATTTGCAGAAGCAATGCTTTCTGCACTCTGTATGACTCCAACAGAAATAATACAGAGATGCCAAAACCTTACTGAATATTTATCCTCGCAGTGTGGGAAATGATCTAAGTGGAATAAACCTGACCACCTGTTAAGTAGGTCAATTTCAACATGTTTTGATCATCCTGAATACATTGTGATTTTTTTATTTCCCCTTAAAGAAAACACTTTGGTTGGTCATGGCATCCTGCCATGAATAGAAAGGAGGACAAAAAGAATAGAATAAAAAAAAGGAGAATTCGTGTTGTATTTTTGTATGTGGTTTATGTGTTTCCTCTTAATGTGCTCAAAAATTCATTCCATTTCAGTTAAGCATCATTCGAAAAAGCAAACACAAAACCTGGATTTACCAAATCCTATATAATGTTAGTCTGAGCACAAGAGGCCAACTTTAGGAGAAAAATTAAATACGGGGAACTAATATGGAAAAGCTGTTACACAGGGTGCATCTACACTGTAGAAATAATGCAGTTTGACACCATATTAAGTGCTATAGATAGATGAAATCATGGGATTTGTAGTGTTACAGGGTCTTTAGCCTTTTCTGCCAAAGAGCACTGCTGCCTCGCCAAACTACAAATCCCAGCGATCTGTAGGATAGTGACATGGCAGTTAAAGTGATGACAAACTGCATTATTTCTACAGTGTTGATGGACCTCCAGTTGCTTTGACTGTTTGGTGACCTTTCCTTGTTATTGTCTTAAACTTAGCAGGAAAGTATCTCCCTTATGATTAGATTAATATTTTATGGGACCCATGTGCAGAATGGCTAAAGCCTCTTTAAATTTTTCATTTTTTGTGGACATGAAGAAGATGATGGACATTCATCAGAAAATGTAAGCATGACAAAACAAAACAACACAAACAGATGGAGCACAGCTTGGGAAAACCTACTATATGAACTCTAAGGGCTTATTCCCATTACAGTTTGCTTCGAAGCGTGGTTCGGGGCATATGACCCTCCTTCCCATTTGAAACTGCTTACCTGGCAGGGGAGACACCATGATCATGGAGTGGGGCAAAAAACCCTGGGGTTTCCTGACACTAGTTTGAAAGTGTTTTTCCTGAAGAATCGATTCTGAAGCGTGCCCAATAAGTGGGAACGCCAGATCAGAATCAATTCCTTCTGAGATGAGGGACAAATGGCAGAGGGGTGTGTGCCATCCTCTCCAGAGACACCCCCAGTGCTGCCTTTTCGGTTTCTTTCTTCTTTTTTTTAAAATTAAATTTATTAATTCTAACAATCAATCCAACATTTCCAAGCATAAAAAAATCAAGAATCAGTCAACTAATGCAATCAAATCTATCCAAAACACATATCTATTACCACACTCGAACCCCCCATTCTTCAGCCTTCTTATCTCTATCCTCTCCTGTACCTTCCTTTTTCTTTTCTCTACTCCTCTCACTTCACACTTCTTTCCTTTTCTTTTTTAAACAATAGAATTGACTGAAAAATCAATATATTGGTAAAGCAACTACTTGTTTTGCTGATTTTTTTGATTAATTCTATTTTTTTAAAAATAAATGGTCTCTCGCCCTCCTTTTCCTCCTCCTCCCTGGGTCTCCTGGCCTTGCCTTGCTCCCTCAGGATTATTTCTGCTGTGCTGATGCAGTCCAAGCCAAGCTCCCCGCTTGTCCTGGAGCTGGATGGCCATGCTACAGCTGCACTCCCATCACTTTGCCAGACGCTTTCCCTGGAGCTGGCTAGCTGCGCTGCTGCTGTGCCACCGCTTGCTCTGGTGGTGCTGGGGAGGAGTCTGCCATGATTCGATTGACACATGAATGGCACAAATGGGGACTACAGTGGAACCTCACCATACGTGGGGGATCCGTTCCGGATCCCGCTGCGTATGGCGATTTCCGCCTATGCTCGAGCCCCATTGTAAACAATGGGGCTCGTGCATGGCGGCGCGGAGGTGCGCGTGGCGCAACAGGCATGCCCATTCAACTGAATGGGACGCGCCGCCCCTTCTGCCCCGCGCACACCCACGGCTTGAGCGCGTACGCTCAAAGCCGCTTATAAAAAGGCCGCGTATGCGGAGGCCCCACTGTACAACCATGGCAAAATAAAGTGATTTCACTGCCACTCAGGAAAAGACCTGCTTTATAATGGGAATGCAGGACCTTTTGAATTCAATTATCGATGCGGGGCAGGGCCAGATCGGGATTTGGAGTATACTGTAAGTGGGAATGGGCCAGTTCAGAATCTCCAATGCCCCAGCTGGGGGATTCTGGGAAGCTGTACTCCAAAAACGTCCAAAAAAGTAGTTTCCGAGTGATGGTTTGGAATCAGGTCATACTGTGTCTTCTTCCAAGACAATCCATTGTGCATGTTCTCTCCCACCCCCACCCCCGGTGTCCTGCTTCATGAGACCCAATGTGGCATAGTAGTATGAGTGTTGGAGTATGACTCTGGAGACTGGGGTTAGAAACCCACTGGGTAACCTTGGGCAAGTGACATGCTCTCAGCCTCAGAGGAAGGCAATCTCAAACCTCTTCTGAACAAATCTTACCAAGAAACGCATGATAAATTCACCATAAATCAGCAATGACTTGAAGGCTCACAAGAACAGTTTTGCTTCATGCTCAACCATCCAACAGTATTCCATCACCACTGAGCACCTCAGACCTCAATGGATAACTTTGGAGATTTCTTCTTCCTAAAGTTTTGCTTTTCTTTTTCTTTTCTTGTTTGGTTGTTTGTTTTCTTATCATTACAATTGCTGGGGTTTTCTCAGTCCTGCTAATATCTCTCTCCCTTGCACATGTAAGATAATGTTTTGGTTACATAAGTACCTGTAATCAAAATGAGGTTCCTGTTAGTACATTCAATGCCAAAAAGTGGGGCAAGACACAGCATACTAAAGAAACATCATTTTATGTTATAAGATTATAAGACAAAGGGCAAAGGATTGGTAATTAATGAGCTGAGGTGAAGAGATGGAGGAAATCCTGTGTCATTTTCTTGTCCTTTCAATGTCATTTGTGATATGAATAGAGTGGAATATTGCTGTGATTTTCATTGTGTCTGTTCAGAATTTTCTTGAAGGGGAGGGTGTTAAAGGCAAAGTTGCAACAGCTGAATCAAATTATTAATTTCCTTCCATTTCTAGATTTCTGGACAATCTCACTCAGAATGTGATTCCATAACTGAGTGGAAGAAAAATGAGAGTGATTGCCTAAGGGAGATCCATCAGCAGAAGAATGAAACAGCAGGTATCTTGGCAATAGAGGAATTTGGAAAGTATTGACATCTATCTATCTATCTATCTATCTATCTATCTATCTATCTATCTATCTATCTATCTATCTATCTATCTATCTATCCTCTAACATAAGTCAACCTTATATATAACCTTTTGTATAAGTATAACATATGTACAGTGGGCCCTCCATATTACACGGGGGATTGTTCTGGACTCCCCAAGTAAGGGGAATCTGGGAATGGTGGGGCTCCATTAAAAATAATGGGGCTTGTGCTCATGGCACAGTGAAGCATGTGTGCCATGTGTGTGCACCCCATTATTCCTTCTGGGGCGCGCCAAGGCCTCTCCCAGCATGGCTTTCAGCATATGCTGCATTGTATAACCTATGTGGAACTTAAACGTTATGTATAACTTTATGTCTAAACTTACGTATAAGTTAAGGACAGGTTTTGGGGCCAAAATTATGTATTTTGTTATGACCTGTGGATACGTTGAGGGTAAAACATAGAAGCATATAACAGAGGATGTAAAGGACGAAGCAAAGGGGAAAAAATGCCAAAGAACATATACAATTCCAACATGCATAACTGTTTCTTCTCACCCTAAAGGCTGGATAGATGAGAGAATGAAAAGGGTCAGGTGCTCCAAGGAAGGATGAAGCTCTCACCTTTCACCAGGGGATAGTTTTAAAAACAAGAGTTAAAAACAAGAGTTAAAGTACAGTGGACCCTCCCCTTATGTGGGGATCTGTTCTGGATCCCTCCATGTAAGGGGAAATCAGCATATGATGGAGCCCCATAGGAAGTAATGGGGCTTGCACCCATAGCAAAAAAAAATAAATAAAATAAAATTAAAAAAAATGCGCGCATGCCATGGGCGCGCACCTCATTAGTTCTTCTGGGGCGTGCAAGAAGCTCTTCCGGCATGTCTTTCAGTGTGTGCGGGTGCACTGTACCATGTATGAAGATGAGAGCTGGACAGTGAAAAGAGCAGATAAGTACATTATTGTCCTTTGTGACGATTCATGCCTTCTCACAATGTGTCCAAAGTAGGACAGGCTAAGTCTTGTCATCTTGGCTTCTAGGGATATTTCTGGCTTGATCCCATTTGTTTGTGTTTTTGGCTGTTCATGGCATCCTCAACACTCTTCTCCAGCACCACATCTCAATTGAATTGATTTTCCTCCTATCTTCTTTCTTGACTGTCCAGTTTTCACATCCATTCATGGTAACAGGGAATACAATGGCTTGTATGATTCTGACTTTTGTGCTGAGTTGTATGTCTTTGCATTTTAGGATCTTTTCTAGTTCTTTCATAGCTGACCTCCCCATTCTTAATCTTCTTCGGATTGCCTGGCTGCAGTCTCTATTCTGTTCAATGTTTGATCCCAACTAGACCTACTGAATCAATGGCGCGTTACAGACCGCCCCTTAGGGGCGGCCTGTAGGAGCACCTTTCCCTGCCGGATCGGGGCCTCAGTGGCCAGAGTGGCAGCCGCTGAGGCCCCGATCCGCCACTTTCCGGGCTGCGGGGAAGCGGCAAAAGGCCCCTTCCCCGCAGCCTGGAAAGGGGTGTCCTCGGGGCTTCAAGCCCCAAGGACACCCTGCAGCGGCGGGGAGAAGGAGAAAGGGGCCGTTTGGCCCCTTTCTCCTTTGGTCCGCTGGGTGCAGCCGTGTGAAGGCTGTGCCCAGCAGACCAAACCAGGAAGGAGCTCCGAAATGGAGCTCCTTCTGGGGTTGCGGAAAGGGCGCCCTAGGCGCCCTGCCGTGACCCCAATACGTCACAACTCATTTGGAGGTGGCACGGTCATGATGTATTGATGGTGGCGGCCATGCAGAACGGCCGCCGCCATTTTGTGCACGCACAGCGCGCACTAGGGTTAGGGCG
>NC_056527.1:6309676-6344024 GCF_019175285.1 Sceloporus undulatus | reverse complement strand
GAGCTCCTTCTGGGGTTGCGGAAAGGGTGCCCTAGGCGCCCTGCCGCGACCCCAATACGTCACAACTCATTTGGAGGTGGCACGGTCATGATGTATTGATGGTGGCGGCCATGCAGAACGGCCGCCGCCATTTTGTGCACGCACAGCGCGCACTAGGGTTAGGGCGGTGCAGAAGCACCGCCCCGCCTTAAGCCTAGTACGTGCTTCGCACGTACCTTTTAGCCCGTGTGTAACGGGCCAATGAGATCCAACAATTGAGTACTCTACCTGGGATTAGCCAACAGGATTCAAATCCAGGATTACTGCCAGAATCCCCAAGCTAGCATAGCCAACTTTTATAGTCCAAAAAGAAACTTTTTAAGCACTAGGAACTTGCATTAAGAAACATATGGCATCTTAGGGTGTCTATTGTGCATCTATTGACAAAAGTCAACTTCTTCAGGCGCGAGGGTATTATCCTGTGTTAGATGTGTGTGTGTGTGTGTGTGTGTGTATGTGTGTGTGTGTGTGAGAGAGAGAGAGACAGAGACAGAGACGGAGAGAGAATTTACTTGAAACTCAATAAGGACAGTACCAAACTGACTTCCCTTGAAAGGGACTCCTGCAATTGAAGTCCCACTACAGAGAAAACCTTGTGTCAGATTTCCATCAATCAAGCCTCTAAGGGTGCAGAAAATAAATGCAGAAAACAGTATGCTATTGAGAGTAACTCTTCACAATGCGGTTGTTGAGTCAGGTTATAAATGCATGGTCTGACATCCTGTTAATGGGGATAGTGTCTGTCTTGGGGATAGCATTCAGCACCTTGGATAACTCTTTGAAAGATCAAGATGAACCTCTTACTGGATTCATCACTGGGGTGTGATTCAGTTTGATCCAATATTTATATTCCCATTTCCAATGCACATGGATGAGATTATACATTTTTTGTCTCCTTTGAGGTTGTCAGAAATTTTGGGACCGTCTCCTATGCTGGCCAGAGACAAATCCTGGACAAACGCTCACCTTTGCCTGCCCAGGAATTCTCCTTCACTTCACAAAGCAGCCAGGTGAGGGGGCTTGTGCTTGGACCCAGTTGTGTTTTACATTGGCTGTGTATGGTCTATGCCGCATGAGTTTATGAATCCTTGGCTATGTTGCACAGGCGCAATGGAATCCTGTTAGTGAATTGCAAAGATGCCTATCAGGCCACTGGCAAGAGTGCTCCAATGCACCCACCAGTTACTTCTTATGTGCACTGGCTGTTTCTTGATCAATCATGAAATAATGAGACCAGACACAGTGTTTAGGGTTAAACAAGGCCATTTTTATTGACCTGAGCAAATGAAGAGGAGTAGGAACCTGGTGCGTGATTAGTTGAGGTGACCTGTGACACCTCTTCAACCACCGTTGGGTGAAACACCGGACCCCAAGGGAAATCAAAAGGGATTGGTTGCCATATCAGACAGTCATTTTGGAAAGCCAACCTGCAGGGCCACAACCCCCAGCTACCCCACAAAGAAAAAACACGAATAAGGACACAAATCCTGGACAAACAGAGAACTAAAAATAAAGGATAGACAGGGGGCTTAAGGTAATGAAGAAGGAGGCAAAGGGTAAAAAGAAACTGAAAGACCTAGGCCTGAAACAGATGAGCCGAATAGAGCCGTGGAAGGCTGCACCAGTGCCATTCACACTGGGATCGTGGCAACCACATGTGCCGAGTCCCAATCTGGGCTGCTGCTGTGGTCCTAAACTGGGCTGCTGGAAGGAGTGGATTCTATCTGCTCCTTTTTGGCCCAGTTCTTTGAAAACAATGCAGCCTCCATGCAGCTTCAGGCCACGTTCAGGATGTGCATCATGTAAATGGCACACCCTCAACGCAACCTGAAGTTGCGTCATTTTACCCATGTGTTTCAGGCCTAAGCCAGGCAACAGCGGATGTGTTCCCTGTTGCAGCAATCAGGGCAAACCCTCTGTGAACTAATTCTGCCTAGAAAACTCCAAGGGAGAAACCTTTTGGTATTTTACTCTTACATCTCAGGTGAATGCGACAGTCAGGAGCACTTGTTATCAGCTTCGGCTGATATGCCAGCTGCGACCCTTCCTGGGCCGGGGGGACCTTGAAACGGTGGTACATGCTCTGGCGACCTCTCAGTTGGATTTCTGTAATGCGTTCTACATGAGGCAACCCTTGTACCAAACCCGGAAGCTTCAATTAGTGCAGAATATGGCAGCTAAGTTAGTCACTGGGTGCTCCAGGACTAGCCACATCACATCTATTCTGCAAGATCTTCATTGGCTGCCCATTCGCTTCTGAGCCCAATACAAGGTGTTGGTTATTACCTATAAAGCCCTAAATGGCTTGGGCCCAGGGTACTTGGAGGACTGCCTCTCCCCATATAATCCGCCCCGCACACTCAGATCAGCCGGGAAGCAATTGTTGAGGGTTCCTGATACAAAGTACACCGTGACTGCACAGAGGGCGTTTTCCAACTCGGCCCCGCAGCTTTGGAACTCTCTTCCCGGCAAGCTCTGCTCAGTTACCTCCTTTGACCTGTTCAGGAAGAAACTGAAGACCTACCTCTTCCAACAGGCCTTCCCCTAGGCGTTGTGATATTTGCCCTCTCCCCGTTACACTAGCACTTTTAAGCTAGTTATTGTTGTGGTTTTTAATGTTTGTAATTTTTATCTTGTTTTTAAAAATTTGTTGTATTTGTTTGAGATTTTATAATGTAGATACTGTTGTAAATTGTACATTGTTTAGTACTCTTGTTGTAACCCGATTTGATCTCCCTGGAAAAGTGGGCTATAAATAAACAGTATTATTATTATTATTATTATTATTATTATTATTATTATTATTATTAAAATAAGAGAAGACTTACATCCCTAATCTGAGCAGTGGAAGGATGATGCTTTGGGTATCAATTTGGAATTCATGAAGTCATCTGAACTGTTGACTCGATTTTTTATAGGGTCAGTAAAAAGAACCTGCACAGCACAAGGTTGGTCTGAACCTTTCCCACCATACTCTGTTGCATGTCCAATGGAAGATGAAGATACGCTTGATGAAGTAAGTAGAGAGATAGAAACAAAACACGCTAAGATTAGAGGGAAGCAAATGAAGACGGCTTTTCCTCTTGAGATCAAGGGTTCTTACTGTCCATGAAAAGACGTTTGACAAGAAATGATGTTTTTGAGTTACGTCAATTGCAAAACTTTCCTTTTTGAGAGACTGTTGCACAGAAACATCTGAGATCTGAGAGGGATTCTTCTACCTTAGATTTAGATACCAGAGTTATTTATTTATCTCATTTTCCTCACCCTTTCCCTCCAAGGAACTTATTGTGGCATACATGATTCATGTGATGAGTAACACTGCTTTAGCTGTATGCAAAGAGAACCTGTAGCACTTTTGAGGCTAACTGTATGAAAGAAGTTATAGCACAAGTTTTTGTTGACTTCGTCTACTTCACATTATTGCTATCTTTACAATATACCACCTTGGCTTTCACATTGTTTATTAGCTCAAATGTTTCTTTGGCTTCCAAGCCAGGAGTCTAGCATTTCCTTATCCTAGGACTCTGGTGGGAGCCTCTGACATGTTCTTAATAGTTCCCCAAGAGCTCCTGCTTGGTTCTTCTGCACCTTTGGTTGTTAGATCCCAGTGGGCGGCCATTTCCTCTTCCCTGTGGATGATCATTTGAAACACTTTCAGCACTTATCCCATGTGGACTTCTTTTTTGTTTGTACACTTTAGTTAGCCAAGTTCCAATCTGTTCCACATGTTGAGGAAGATGAGCTTTATTTCCCCTTCTAGGTCCTTCCAAGAGCTTGAAAATCTGACCTTTTCAGTTCAGTTCTTTCTTTATTACGGTCTAGTTCTGAAGACAAAATAAAAGTCTGCTACAATAGTTATAAGCTACAGTTGGGGTGTGTAGTTCAAAACACCTCTCTGGCTGAATTATTTATTGCTGTCAGGATGGTTTCAACTTATGATAACCTTGTGAAGGAGAGACTTCCAAGCACCTTGCTCATCAAAAGCCCTGCTCAAGTCTTGCAAACTCAGGGCTGTGACATCTGGGGTTGAATCAATCCACTTGAAGAGTTGTCTTCTCTTCCTACTTGCTTTTGATTTTTCAGATAACATTGTGTGTTTCCCCCACCATGGTTCACGTGATCTTGTGATATGACCAAAGTATGACAGCCTCAGTTTTGTCATCTTGGCTTCTAGGGAGAGTTCTGGCCTGATTTGATAGAGAGTTCCTGCATGGCGGGGGGTTGGACTGGGTGGCCCTTGTGGTCTCTTCCAACTCTATGATTCTATGATTCTATTATTTGTTCTAGGACCCTTTCATTAGTCTTTTTCACAGTCCGTGATGTTCATAGAACTGTCCTCCAACTCTACATTTCAAATGAGTTGATTTTTCCAAGCCTACTTAGGCTCTGAAAAATGTTATAGAGCATGGGACAGAGGAAAATGCCAGTCAGCAGCCCATTTTCCCCTACCTCTACAAAAGTGATTCTTTTTCTAAATCTCAGTCTGAGCACTTGTTGTTGTTGTTGTTGTTGTTGTTGTTGTTGTTACAGCTGTCCTACCTATCAACAGTCAAAACCATCTACACTGTGGGTTACAGCATCTCTATCACATCTCTTGTTATGGCTATCACAGTCCTCATTGCATTCAGGTATGTTCATAGGATTTAGAGGAGTAGAAGTGGTGGGGACCAATTCAACTGAAGAATATATGCATTTAATTCCTTATTTATAACATTTATGGCCTAGATCCTCTTGGTTAGTCCCAAAGATCCCTTCACCTATTGAACAGCGAGTCAAGACATTGGGTAAATCCCACTGATTCAATGGCTGTTTTTTAGCTGGGGCTAACAATAGAATTTTGCACAGAAATATTTTTGGGTAATTTTATTTCAAGAAAACAGCCCCAATGTGGAAACAAATCTTGTGGCAGTCAAAAAATGTTCTTGATGGGGTGTTTCAGTGTGTCAAGACATTATTTTTGGAGGAGATTTATAACATTTGTGAGTATTTTTTTATATATCTCCACTGAAGAAGAGACATGCTAGAAAAGGAAAGGGAGATAGTGTACAAAAATTAAAACAACTAAACTGTGAAAATTTGCAGATTTTGCCCAACCAAATTTCTTTTTTTTAAAATTGCCAACATGTCAGGTATCATTGAAAAACACAAAGCAAGTCTTGGACACATGCTAATATTAAAGAAGCGAAGATGAATACTCATATATAGCACATTGGTGTTGTGTGCCCTCAAATAGTTTCTGACTTATGGCAGCCCTAAGGTGAACATATCAGGGTTTTTTCTGGTGCTGAGAGCATGTGACTCACCCAAGATCACTTAGTGGGCTTCCATAGCCAAGTGGGGAATTGAACCCTGATCTCCACAGTTCATAGTCTAGCCCTCATACCACTGCACCATGATTGATCACCTACTGCATATATAGCGTTATTTTCTTACTACAACTCTGTAGAGTAGGCCATAATGTTATAACAATTTCAGACGACAACCTGGGGCTGAAGTTTCCACTTGCCCAGCCTCTAATCACTTCTGCTCTTGCCTCTGTAGGAGACTCCATTGCCCCAGAAATTATATCCACATCCACCTCTTTCTCACCTTCATCCTGAAAGCTGTCGCTGTCTTCATCAAGGATGCAGTTCTTTTCCAAGCAGAAAACACTGACCATTGCAGCTTTTCCACGGTATGATGTGTTTGAGCAGCAGTTTTCTCCCATGATATGAGGAACGCCTTAGGGAGCTGGGGATGTTTAGCCTGGAGAAGAGAAGGTTAAGAGGTGATATGATAGCCCTGTTTAAATATTTGAAAGGATGTCATGTTGAGGAGGGAGCAAGCTTGTTTTCTGCTGCTCCAGAGATTAGCACCCGGATACAAGCTCCAGAAAAAGAGATTCCACTTCAACAGTAGGAGGAACTTCCTGACAGTAAGGGCTGTTTGACAGTGGAACACACTCCCTTGGAGTGTAGTGGAGTCTCCTTCCTTGGAAGGTCTTTAAACAGAGCCTGGATGGCCATCTGTCGGGTATGCTTTGATTGAGATTTCCTGCATGGACTGGATGGCCCTTGATGTCTTTTCCAACTATGATTCTATGATTCTATACAAATCACTGTGGATTATGGCTAAAACCCCATGTGGCAAAGCTTTGCTGCCTCAATAAACTACAATTCCCAGAATTATCCGGATAATTTCTGCAGTGTGGATGCAGCCAATGAGTAGGCTGGGGTGGGCTGAAGTTCCTGCATACTCACTGGAGATGTGGGTGAGTGATACCTTTTGGCCTCTCTCTGTGCAACTGCATCTGGGCAGTGTGCACTGATCAGTTGTGGGGGTGTCAGGCATGGACAAGGTTGATTGCTTTGGGTTGGATTGCAAAGAGGGTCACAAGGACATTGATGGGGTGCCATGCTCTGTCATGCTGTTGCAGGATGTTGGTCTAGAAATGTATTAGGTGCTTTGTGAAGAGAGCATTGCTTTTACTTGCCCTGAACTGATTTTGCTAGATGACCTCAGCATTCTCCTATCATGAGAGATGCTCTTTCCAATCCACATTATCATCTCCCAAAGAAATGATAATGTAGTTCATTCTTATCCAAGACATAGACTGGATTTTTCCAGTGGGTGTTCTCCAGATGTGTGGCTGGAAATAGTGGCTGGGAGTGATGGGAGCTGTTGTCCAACATATCCGAAGGGCAGCAGGCTAAGGAAGACCAGTGTCAACAAAATGTTGTGTCAACTAGATCACTTTGGGTCACTGAAGATAGGATCCCAAGTGCGATATTCAGAAATATTGTGACTTTTAAAAAAGTTTTTGCACAGAGCTATACTAGTCAAATGAACAGACTGATCTGAATTTTCACTTGTCCTCTTCCTTAGACGGAGTGCAAGATCTCTGTGGTTTTCTGTCATTACTTCACAATGACCAATTTCATGTGGCTCCTGGTGGAAGCGCTCTACCTCAATTGCCTGCTTCTCACATTCTTTCCCCATGGAAGGAGATATTTCTGGTGGCTTGTTCTGTTTGGTTGGGGTAAGTTTGTTTTTGTGCAGGATCCACTGTTTACCAAGTAAAAAGCGCTTTCTAATGAGTCAGCAGTATCAACGCATTCTTTTCCATCAATGATCATAACATTTGTGACCATCTTTGACTACATTCCTACTATTCCACATTCAAGGATGTTATGCATAACAGGCGAAAAAGTCTATGATTCTGAAGAAGCCATGGGCAGGTACATTCATCAACATTGCTGTACTCTATTTTTATCTGTACAGGTGTACCAACATTTTTTATCATACTGTGGATATTAGTCAAGGGTCATCTTGAAGACAATATGTGAGTAATGACTACTTATCAAAGTCACATGAGTGTTTACACAAGCTGGAAAGAGACTGGAGAGCAATCTCTGTGTATGTTTCTGCCTTCAAGCTGCCTGTCAACTGATGGCGACCCCATGAATTTTATGGGGTTTCCTTAGGCAAGGAGTACTCAGAGGTTATTTTGCCAATTTCTTCCACTAAAATACAGCCTATTGCACCTGGTATTCATTGGCTGTCTCCCATCCAAGTACTAGCCAGGGATGACCTTGCTTAACAAGATCTGGTGTCTTTAGGATAGGTAAGCCCAGATGGAAAGTTATCTAGGCTTGTTCAAATCATGGCCAGAATCCTGGTGGTGATGTACTCACCTGAAGTTACGTACATCTAGGTCTTTTTAAAGTTCATTACGAAAAGGGCTGTACCTTTTGCGCAATGCCTCCCCACAATCCATTTCAGAGGGCAAGCTTGTGCTCCTTCAACCGTTTAGTGGCTGGGGAGATACCCACTTACTGTCCAGCTGCAGCCAGGAATGAAGAACAGCCATAGGAAGAGTTGTTGTTGTCCCTAGCTGCAGAAGAGCATCCAAATGTCCCCTGAGTACCCAGTGCCCTTCTCCAACCAGAGAGTGACCATGAGGTGGACATCTATTTCTGGGAAGCTTCTCTCTCTGTATGGAAAGTTGTGGGGAGGTCGAAGCAGCCCAGCAGAACTGCACAGGAGCATGGATGCATGATCTCACCTTCTGCCTTACTGTTCCTAGTGGGCATGTCCTATGGCATTATGCTCCAGACTGACTGTGGATGGCAGCTACATGCACTTAGGCTGAACCTGTTGTGGCACTGCAGTGGTGTCTACACAGGCCAGCTGGGCTGACACCACACCAGCTCTTCTGGCTTGTCCACTGTCCACCTCTTCCTCAGTGGCAGGAGCAATGTGGAAAAGCTGCCAGGTGTACTCCTGTTAAGAATGGGCACCAATGCTATCAATGAGAAGAAAGAATAGAGGGGATCCCTGAATGCATGGCTGGATGTCTTCTGGCTGTGACATCTCCAGCCTGACACATGTTTCTACAAGCCCAAAATCTCATGTTCACCCTGGAGTTTCAAGGAGACACAGGGATTTTCCCTAACTTTGCTTACTCTGAATTGGATTAACAGGGGAAAACTGTATTTCTCCGGATGCAGTCATGCATTGCGAGGGTAGACAGAAGTGGCTTTGGGCTTAGTTCAGGATTTTTATTATTTTTATTTTATTTTTACAAATGTAGACAAGCCCTCAATTAAGTGCCAAGGCTTTCTGGGTTTTGCAGAGGAAATGGCAGGTGCTTGGTGGGCTATGCTTGACTTGGTAAGGATGACAAAGCTGTCTGTGAATAAGTGTCCACCTTGGTTTCACAGGATTTCACAGACAACCACTGGCATTTTCTGCATGTATGGTTGTATGTGCATTGTGTTGTGTTGTGTATGTGTGTGGCTGGAACCCTGTAGTCCCAGCTGTTGGGATTTGTTTTTTGTCTGACAAAACTAAATGAGTCCAGACAATCTTTATAGTTCAGACCTTATAGCACCATTGGTAATATTAATGTGTGTGTTATTTAAAAAGAAGTTTAATTTTGAAATGCTAGCGCTTGGCTAAACCTTGAGAAATGGGAGAAGGGGAAGAGAGAAAGGATAAAGAAAGTAGAGAAATAGCATGATATTTATTTGCCTATAAATGTTGTTTTGTCATGTTCATGGTTGTGTGCTATTTCCAGGTGTTGGGATTTCAACCAAGATTCTCCTTTCTGGTGGCTAATCAAAGGACCCATCATCCTTTCTGTCGGAGTATGTATTAAATTTCCAGTTTTGTCCAGATCTGGGGTATGGATTTGTGACTTTAATGGCAGGGTCTCTCTCTCTCTGTGTGGAAATGTAAAGACTCAATTCGTACACGTTAGAAAAGAGTACAGAGTGTGCAAACCTAGAATGAAATGGATATTTTAAAGTATTCAAAATGCTGGAAGAACCTGTTTTTCAAATGTTGGAAAACCCCAGTGAGGAGAATCCAGAACTGAAAAGAATCCTAGCAGGACTTAGCCTACACATGATTTGCCCCTTTTATGTATGTGCATGTGTGGAAAACAGTGCGCTATACTGAAAACTGGGCAGAAAACAATGTTTCTCTGCAGAAAATGCTGTATCTTAAACAGAAAGGTGTCTTTCTTATTAAATTTAATTAAAATTAAAAGGCAAATTAAATTTCAGACCAAACTGTTTGGTAAATGTGCCTCCTTTTTCTCCCCCCCCCCCCATTCTCTCTCTACTTCTCTTTCTTGGTGTCCTTCTCTTTCTTGTTTCACCACGACTACCACCATAATCTGAAACCCTTGGGACAGGTCAGCTTCGTTCTGTTTCTCAACATCATCCGAATCCTGCTTAAAAAATTGGACCTAAGACAGATCAATTTCAACAACTCTTCTCAATACAGGTAACTGAGTGGAGGTGAATAATGCAAAAGGAGGGCTGCAGAGTGAAGCATGTGTCAGTGAAACACACACATAGACACACAGAATGGGAGAGAAAGAGAGAGAGAGATGCTTCTCTTTCTTTTGCATCCTAAAAGTTTGGATCACCCCATGGTTGGCAGTAGACTGAAGGAAGGGAAATGGAAGTGCTCCCTACAAAAGTGCAGTAATAATTTAAGCAAATCAGAGGCACACCCAGAAAATGCAGCATATGGGTAGTCTCTAGATCTCATGATATGGTCACCTTCTATTGGCCTTTATTATCTATATGGACGATTGTAGAGAGCCAGTGTGGTGTAGTGGTTTGAGCACTGGACTATGACTCTGGCCATGGAAACCCACCTTGGTTGAATCATACACAACCCAAGAAAACCCTGTGATAGGTTCATCTTTGAGTCACTGTAACAACTTGAAGGCACACAACATCAACAACAATTGACATGACATCTTGTTTCCTTTTTCTTTTCTCATTTCTTTCCTCATATTAGGCGCCTCTCCAAGTCAACTCTGCTCCTCATCCCTTTGTTTGGAACGCACTATATCTTCTTCAACTTTCTTCCTGAACATGCTAATGTGGGGCTACGACTCTACTTGGAGCTCTGTATTGGATCATTCCAGGTGAAGTGTGGGGTTTTTTCTTAGCTGTTTTTTTAATTGAAATTTTATTGGACTTTAATAGACACACACTCACAATAAAAAGAAAAGGGGGAAAGCAAAAAACTACCTTCTCCCCAAAGAGAAGCAAGAAGAACAACTATACAGTATAGGCACATTGATTAATATATACATTGAATAAGATGAATATAAGTTGAAAAATGCATTTAGCTTGGAGGTGATGTCTACAGAATACATGTTCATTCATGAACGGGTAAAACAGTAACATCTGGCCACTGAATGATAAGGTGGCAAATTGCCACCTTGGTAACTGTCATGTTTTATTTGGCAACAGCGGCTACCAATTAATTAATTAATTAATTAAATATTAGGATGGCCAGTTGGACAATTCATATTCTCTCAGCTTCTGAGGGGAAAAACATGTGCATAACCCTCTTTCCCCAAGAATAAGTCCTGAATTGCACATGGTCTTCAGAAACTTTACAGGTTTTGATAACCTTCTCTCAGAGAGGAGAAAAGTAGTAAAATGATTCCTTCTTTCCTGAGAGAATGAAAGGCATGAAGTATGGCATCCCTAGGTCACACCATATGGGAGACTGTTCAAGACAATACTCTGAATGCCCCCCATGCCTTGGGTCAGGAAGAAGCTTGATCTGGCCACAAGATGTCCTCCTTTTGGCCTTGCACCACCACCAGATGGGACTCACTATCATGCAAAGTCTAACCTCCTATGGAGGAGGTCACATACATACAATCACAGAATCATAGAGTTGGAAGGGGCCCCAAGGACCATGCAGTCCAACCCCAACATGCAGGAAGACACAACCAAAGCACCCCAGACAGATAGTCATCCAGCCTCTGTTTAAAACCCTCCAAAGAAGGAGACACCATCACAATCCGAGAGAGTGTGTTCCATTGTCAAACAGCTCTTAATGTCAGGAAATTCTTCCTAATTGAGGTGAAATCTCTTTTCCTGTAACTTGAACCTGTTGCCCTGTGTCCTAGTTTCTGGAGCTACAGAGAAAACGTGTTCCATTCTGAACATGCCACCCCTTCAAATATTTAAACAGGGCTATCTTATCACTTCTTATCCATCTCTTCTCCAGGCTAAACATACCCAGCTCCCTAAGTCTCTTCTCATAACACATGGTTTCCAGACCCTCCACCATTTTGGTGGCCCTCCTCTGGACATGCTCCATCTAGATCAATGATTCCCAAAAGTTGGTCTTCCATGTGTTTTGGACTTCAGAATCCCCAGCCAGCTTCATCAACAGTCAGAAATTATGGGAGGTGAAGTTCAAAAAATTTGGAGGACTAAAGTTTGGAAATCACTGATATAGATACACTGCATCTAGATAAAGACATGTACGAAAGGACATTGAAACAGGGTCTCAGCCCCCTTGATCTTATCTTGGCAGTACCAAGATGCACTGATTCAGATTCATCCCTTTCCCTAGAGATGCTAGGAGCTCAAGCTTGGCTTTCACCATTTTGTAAATGTCCCTACTCCATATGAGCAGGCCTGCAAAGAAAATCAAGCTGGAGTCCAAATAAACCATGCTGGGATTCCTGTTTTTTTACTTCCTATTGTTCACTCATTTAGCATCTCTGTTTCTTCTTCTTAGGGCTTCATTGTTGCCATCCTATACTGTTTCCTAAATCAAGAGGTAAGGGAACTGCATTCTTTTGCCTTCACTGTCATTTCCATGATAGCAAGCGAATGAACACCATTGTCACAAGAGAAGAAAGTTGTTCCATGATGGTTCCATGACTCTAAGAGAAGAAAAGCTAGTAACTCAAAATTCAGATATGAACACACATTTGTGAACGATAGTAACTCCATGAAGGAAGGGGTGTGTGTGTGTGCAATGGCTCAATTTTTTCATTGTGTGAGGTGGACCTCTAGTGGCTGTATGAATTAATGCTGCTCTCCTCCTTGAATTTTTGCTGAGTATTCTGGAGATGAGTGGTTAGAGTCCAACAAATAGACATCAGAAAGTGGTGGGACTGAAATAAGGGCCTTCTCCAAAGATCTCAAAACTCAGGCAGGCTCTCTTGATCTTATGAGCTGGGAAGGCTGATATATCTCTCTACTAATTTTAATTTTATATATACAGTGAACCTGCCAAATTTGCTGGGTTTAGGGGCTCAGGACCCAGTGAAAGTGGGCTGCGAATAAAAAAAACCCCTCACTATATATTTTTATCCAAGAGAACACTTTTCTAGGAATCTCTAGGTCCTCCAGCACAATTTTATGGTCAACATCTGCCAGAGGTTGACCACAGAACTGCACTGAAGGACCTACACATGTCTAGAGAAGTATTCTCTCTAGAAATTTCTAGGTCCTTCAGCACAGTGTCTGGTAGATGTTGACCACAGAATCATGCTGGAGGACCTAGAGATTCCTAGAGAGAACATATTAATCAAATCTGTGAATAATCAATGCCGCAAAAGGCAAAGTCACAAATGTGCAAGGCCACCTGTATTATATATATGCATAATTCCTATTATAGATCAGGGTGGGAACTGTATGGTTCTCCAGATGTCATTGGACTGCAACTCCCAGCATTTTTTCACCACTGGCTATGTTGCCCGGGGTTCTTGGGAGTTTCTGTCTAACAACAGAGGTGGATGATAAAAGCATAGAATGATTTCAAAAAAAACTGCTATGGAATTCTCTATCCCTTCATAAAAATGTTACAGACTGAATATTCAAATAGATTCCATCTGGATTTGTTCCAATAGTCAAAGGCCCAGTATGTTCCATGGCTCCTGGGGTTACCAAATGTCCCCCTAAGCTTTCGTTCAGTTTTAAAAACTAATTTTGAATCTGGCTGGCTTTTTTGTTTTTTGTTTTTTAAAAAGAAAGAATTTCAATAACATTGATCCAATATTGAGAACTGGGAACAACAGCAACAAAATAGAATTTTTAAAAGCCAATTGGTCCATTCCTGTGGCATTAATTCTGGGGGACTGCAAGTCTGGGAGAAAAGGATGCTGGGTTGTCCTGGTATACAGCCCTAGTCTACCAATGGCCATTTCTAGAGGAAAGGCAGACCTACATCTTGAGCCATCTGGCAGTTTTTGGTGCATATGCACTGTAGAAATAATGCAGTTTGACACCACTTTAATTGCTGTAGCTTTATCCTATGGAATCCTATGATTTGTAGTTTTATAAGGTCTTTAGATTTCTCTGCCAAAGAGCACTGGTGCCTCACAAAACTACAAATCCCATTATCTTGAAGGGAGGAGCCATAGCAGTTAAAGCAGTGTCAAATGGCATTATTTCTACAGTGTAGATGCAGAGTAAACTGGGGAAACCTGTTGTAGATGGAGCCATTCATGCTACTGATTTATAGCACTATAATTTCATTTTAATTGTTACTGTTCCATCCTAATGAATTTAGAATTCTCAGCCAGAGAGCTCTAGTGCCTCCCCAAACTACAAACTCCACGTTTCCATAGGATGGAGCCATGGCACTTAAAGTGGAATTGAAGTGCTATAAATACATAGTGTGAAAGGGCTCCCTGGGTACACTAGTGTATGTTACCAAGATGATTCTGTCTTTGTCCTGTTACTGCCTCTGTGTCTAGAAACTAAAATGTTAGCTCTCTAATAAATGTGTGTGGATTTTTTTTTTTAAAAAACAACTTTCAAGGTTCAAGCTGAAATTTGTCGGAAATGGCGAGGCAACAGTTATGGATTTATGACTCTTTGGAGGAAGAGGACAAGATGGACGATGCCATCAAGTTCTGGGATCAAGATGACAGCTTCTGTGTGCTAACCCGTAAGGAAAAAGAAATGGTGAATGGGCATGTCCAGATTCATCTTTGAGTTTAGGACAGTCTGGCACAACCATCTTCAACTTCTAAAGGCTCAACATTCATAGGACGGATGTTTCCCAAATGCCCTTCATCTGAATTTGCTCAGAGTTTTTCAGCATAGAATTAGCAGACTTTTTTTTTGGTACAGAGCTGTTCCTTATGGATTTTTTAAAAAATTGCTCTTGTAAAAAGAAAAATCAAAATGTTGTATGGCACTTATTTGCTGCTCCTTTCAGTTCTTTCATGCTTTATGGGGGAAGGAAATGCAACTCACTGGAAGGGCACCTTGCTTTTTGTGAAGGTGGCTACTATGTTCAAACCCTGGACTTTCCTGCTTGGAAGAGCAAGTGCTTTTGTTTGTTGCTCTGTGCCTTCAAGTTGTTTCTGACTTATGGCAACCCTAAGGCTGCCATAAACCCTATCATGGGGTTTTCTTGGCAAGATTTGGCAAGTCATACTCCAACACTCAAATCATTACATCACACTGGCTTTTAACCCCGAGCCTAGGAATATCAAATTTTTACAATGGCAATAGTTCAAGAAAGTGGGGAGAAAAATTTCCAGGGGGCTATGTGTGACAGAAAGGTTATTTGTCACACCGTCTTGGCTACTGGCAATCTGGTGAACTGTCTTGGAAGCCACTCTCTACAAGGGTTTATTGTAGAGCCCAAAGCCGAAGCCAAAGGGTTCTCGACAATGGCTCTTCTTCATCCTGGAGAGAAGTGACCAGTGGGGTGCCACAGGGTTCAGTCCTGGGCCCAGTGCTATTCAACAGCTTTACCAATGACTTGTATGAAAGAATAGGGGGTATGCTTATGCAGATTTGCGGATGACACCAAATTAGGAGGAGTAGCTAATACCCCAGAGGACAGGATCAAAATTCAAGATGACCTGAATAGATTAGAAAGCTGGGCCAAAACTAACAAAATGAAATTCAAAACGGAGAAATGTAAGGTACTACACTTACGGAGGAAAAATGAAATGCATAGATACAGGAGGGGGACAGCTGGGTTAACAAGATTACATATGAAAGGGATCTAGGAGTACCCAACTTGTTTTAAACCGCTTAGAGAGTGCTGAGTTCACTGATAAGTGGTATAGAAATGTAAATGCTGTTGCTATTGCTAGGAGTCCTAGTAGACCACAAATTGAATTTGAGTCAACAAATTGTTGTATTCCATAGCATGGAGCCATGGCAGTTAAAGGGGTGTCAAACTGCATTATTTTTGCAGTGCAGATTAGACTTGTGCTAATGCTTTTTGAGACTGTGCCTCCCATTTTACAATACATCCAATTGTTGAATAAACCCTCAGCCCTCCTCGACCTCAGCTTTTGTTTCCATGTCACAAAATGTGGAATAACAAGCCATAATCTTCAAGCAGGTACTATGCCACTGAATGGACTCCATGTTAGAGTTGTTATGGAAACACTATTCCTTCCAACCCCCTCCAGAAGATTCCTTACATTTCTTCAGACAGGGATATGATCATTAATTTTAATTATTTGGAGGGCATTTGGGGTTAATAGGCACTAGAAAGGGGTTGAGGATTTTCGTCTGGTGTCACCAAAGGAAAGGGAGTGCATATCTAATGGGTGGAAAGCATTAACTTCATCCCATCCATGTAAATGTATCAGGAGGAGAGAGTTCCTCCATGTTGTCTGGGGCCTTATATAATGTCAGCAAAGGAAGAACATGAATTAATTTGGATTAAAACCCAGAGGCAATTAATTGAGTTTTTAAGCCCTGACAAAAGCAATGATGCCACTTCAGCAGGATTCCTTTCCCGCCAAGAGGCACCAGGACTGAAAACCTGACACTGCCATAAAAGTTGTGAAGAAAACAATCTGCATTTGGAAATGGGTCTCGGGGGGCTTTGGAGAGTGTGTCAGCTTTAAAATGCAGCACAATTTGATTTGTATATTTGGATGAGAAGAAAGAACATCATGCCTCCAGTTGCTAATAACTGACAGTTTTGTTTCTGCTTGACTGAAAATGTTTGCTGCATATCGGAAATGGAGTGGACTGGTTTGGCTGCATTTCACTTTAGCCAAGATCCGATAGACGCTAATAGTGTGTCACTTACACAGGCCAAATGTACGCAAGGTTACTCATGAATATGGTAAAATGGGTTGAGGATTTCAGGTCAGTGAACTCCTGGAGTGTTACCCAGGAGTCTTCTGCAATGCCGAAATAATCCAGTTTGATACCGCTTTAATTGCCATGGCTCAATGCAATGGAATTCTGGGACTTGTAGTTTTAATTAATTCTGGACTGCAAAATTAATGCAGTTTGGCACTGATTTAACTGCCGTGGCTCAATGCTCAGTGCTAAGGAATTCTAAGATTTGTAGTTTTGTAGCTATAGCATTTGTAATTCTGGAAGATATTTACCCTTCTCTGTCAAAGAGCTTTGGTGCCACAACAAACTTCAAATCCCAGGATTTCATAGGCTGCAGTTATGACAGTTAAAGCATTGTCAAAGTGGATTATTTCTGCAGTGCAGCCTGAGCCAGCTTTATTCTAAAAATGTAACATCCAAGAACGAAGCTTTACTTTTAAATAAATTTGATATGACTTGTACTTCATTGTTTGAAACTGTTTTAACATTTGCTTGTAAAATTGCTTACAATTCTCTTGTAAGACTTACTATTGTATCATGTTATAATTGTACTCTGCATTCAATACTGCTATGAGGTAGATTCAGTCCCATTAATGGAGGGGGAGGAGAGCTATAAATGCAATAGATAATTGAATAAAGCATTAGCAATTTAAATTTTAAATGTGAAAAGCCCTCATCCAGACTTAAATAAAAAATAAATGTCTGACTTGACATTTTAAAAATCATACCAAATGAATTACTTTTTAAATATATATATATATCATGTGTGTATATCTTCTTCATAGTCTGGTTTGTGAATAAATATTGTTGTTGTTAGCTGCTTTCAACTTGATTTTGACTGATGGAGACCTTATGGATGAGACATCTTCCAGCCCCACTATCCTCCACTGTTCTGCTTAGGTCTTGTAGATTCATGCTCTTGACATCCCTGACTGAGTCTATCCATCTGGCATGTATTCTTCCTCCCTTGCAGCTGCCTTCTACTTTTCCTAGCATTATTGTCTTTTCCAGTGATTCATGTCTTCTCATGATGTGCCCAAAGTATGACAGCCTCAACTTAATCATCTTGGCTTTTAGGGCGATTTCATGCTTGATCTGCTCAAGGACCTATTTGCCATTTTGGCTGTCCGTGGTATCCTCAGCACTCTTCTCCAGCACCACATCTTACATGAGTTCATTGTCTTGTCATCTGCTTTCTTCACTGTCTAGCTCTCACATCTGTACATGGTGATGGGGAATATAATGGCTTGGACGATTCGAACTTTAGTGCCCAGTTATATATCTTTACTCTTTAGGACAGTGATTCTCAAACATTACCCCCCCCCCCCCGGACTTTAGCTTGCAGAATTTCTTACTGTTGGCCAAGCTGGCTGGGCTTCCGGGAACTGAAGTCCAAAACACCTGGAGGACAAAAAGTTGGGGAATCACTGCTCTGTAATCTTTTCCAGCTTTTTCACTGCTCCCTTTCCCCATTTGCAGTCTTCTTCAGATTTCTTGACTGCAATCTACCTTCTGATCAATGTTTGATCAAAGGTATGGGAAATCTTCATATGATTAATATTAAACACAGGGTTTTGTTTTGTTTTTTGGCTTTGTTGCTTCTCTCTAAACAGAAGGATGAGGAGGGTTCATAGGATTTTGTTAGACAAGGGAAATTCAGAGGTAATTTTGACAGTTCCTTCCTCAGAAATATAGCCTCCAGCACCTGGTGTTTGTTGGCCATCTCCCACCCAAGTACTGACTTCATGCATTAAATGTAGAAACAGGAAACTTGGAACAATCCATTTCTGTTAAATGGCAGTAAGTTTCTTTTCAAATCACATATAATAGATCACAGTCCAACCGAGGTTACAAGGGATGGTTAATTTCCCAGTCTTGTTGCTAGACCCATGTAGGTTCCCCTGCCATAAATAAGCCACAGTTTTGGACATTTCTGACAGGAGTTTCTGCAAGGCAGATGCAACCCATTAGGATTGGAATAGAGTTGGGTGGGATGTCATGGGTTTGTAGATAAAAATGTTGCTTGATTTATTGCATGGGTATGAGGTAAGTAGCTGCTTGGAGTGGGGTGAGAATGAAGTGTTGAAGCAGATGCTGTTTGTTGGAATGTCTGGAGAGATTTGAATGAGGCACTTGCTGAATGGCAGTGAGTTTAAATGGTGTGTAGAAGTTGAGCTTGGGGTTTGAGAAGACTGAAGCTGGGAAATGTGTCTGAGAGGGTTTTGAGTTGAATTAGACTGGAGATGGAGTGAGAGAAAGGCGCTTGAGTTGTGTGGTTGGTAAGGGTCTGATTCAGCTTGAGAGGAGAGTGTGTAGCGTTTCCAAAATTATATGTAAATAACTGTTTTATCTTTAAACTCTGTAAATAAAATTTTGCTTTTGTTCAGATGCACATCTGGCCTCTGGAATCACTATCATTCAGCCCTTTTGGGGGATGAGAAAAGGGTTATCTGGAACATCCAAGGGCTGAGGGCAGCAAAAACAACCTGGAGGTTCACATGTGGCCCCAAGGTCCCATTTTGCCCACTCTTGGTCTATGGAGCATGATTTTCAAGCAGCTGATGAAGCTCCATCTATGATACTTTTGCAGGTCCTAACCACAAAAGAGGACAAGACACTGGAAAATATAGGACATTCAAGATAAAAGCTAAAAACACTCACAGAAATATAAATTCTTGCTTCTTTGTAATGCTCAAAACAGAGGGCATTTTGCAAATTCCTCCTGGACAAAAGGCTGAAATGTAGGGCATGTCCTGGAAAAGGAGGACATCTGGTCACCCTGCGCTTTTGAGCCCCAGCAACTGCTGAATGGGAGATTACAAAGAATACTAGGCATGCCATCTTGGCTAGCCTGCCCCTGGGAAAGAACAGGATGAAAATGTCAGTTGATGAATAAATAATTCCCTCTCCCCAATGCATCCTTCCTTGGACTTAATGAGACAAAACAGTGAATGAACTTTGTTTGGACATGGGAAAAGAAACCCTTCTGCCTGCTTTCTTTTCTTGTCTGGCAATTGGCCTCGGGTTCATAAATTAGATGGCAATTTTCATCAAACAGCCCTTCTTCTGCCCCCCTTCTCCCCATGACTCAGGATCCCGCTTTCAAGGGCTGCTGATTTGGAGTTGATAATCATAGCTCTTGATTAATAGCATTAAGTCCTCTGGTATAACTGGATGGTGATATCATTCCTGAGTGCCTCATAATAACAACTGGGACGTGTGCGGGTGGACTTGGGTCCGGCCCTTCATTCAGAAAAATAAGGGCACTTCTTCAGTCAAGTGGAGAAGGGGGCTCCACATCTCCTCCAGCTTTCCATTCTCACAAACATCTCTAGTCAGCGAGCAACAAATATTTCACAGGGGATGCTCATTTTGGCTACTGTGTCAAACTGCATTAATTCTGCAGTGTGGCAGCAGCCTACCTCTTTTCTTAACTAGTTTTTTTTTAAACCCAGAATTTGTCTGTCTGCTTCTCAAGGATATTTTAGCAGTGGATTCTTTCACTGAGAAGAGGTTGAACTAGATAGACCTTGAGATACCTTCCAACTCACATGATTTTATGAATCTGCCAAAGGGTCTGTCTCATTCAGCAATGTCTGTCTTGTCAGCCAAACATGGGAATTTCATTCTGCAACGTGGCAGCAGCCCCAGTTTGGATTCACTTTCCCATTATAATGGAGCAACTATCTGTTCCTGATTTGGCCTATTAAAACTCTCTTTGAGCTTTTCAAAGCTTTAAATATTTTACTTGAGAAATTATCGTTCTTTCTCATTGATAATTTGGGTGGGAGATTGCCAACAATACCAGGTGTTGTAGGTTATATTCCAGAGGAATGAACTGGAAAAATCATTTCTGATTATTCCTTGTCTAAGAAATCTCTATGAAATCCATGGGGTCACCATAAGTCGACAAGTGGCTTGAAGGCACAGACGGGGAAACCGGAGACAACCAACATTAGCTTTGCAGAGATTTTTACATGCTAAACCACCTCTGCCATCTCTGGAGTAATTGAAAGAAAGAATAACCATGCACACGAGAGCAGAAAAATAGTGTCAGTGGGGTGCTGAATCTGCATTAGGTTTTAATTCACACATTGAAGAAACTGTTTCCTATTGCCCAGAGGTTCAGCAACTTGCAAATCAGATTCTTGGTCTTACTAAAATATATGGAAGATGGAAAATATCCTTACCCGTTGAAGCCCTTAAACATTTTGTGTTTTAAAGAGGAGTAGTTATTGCATGACTCAGCCACTAAGTGGCAGACAGATGCTTAAAGTAACATGGTTGTTGCAGCAAGTATTGGTTTTGACCAAGAAGGAGTCACTTTCCCAGTGCCTTGTTTGTTAACAGGTTTTATGCAGTCTGAACTTGTAAAAGTAAATGGGGTGAACTGACCAGTGATCGTTCTGCAAACGAAGGAAACTCTGGATGATGGTCAAATGGAAATCCCAGTGATAATGTGAATCACAAATGTGGAATACATATAGTCTCTCTGCCTCTTCACTCCTCTCTTTTACAGTTTATTTTTTAAAGAAATACATTGACATTATTACAAATTAGGGTGACCTAAAGATGTCATGCGGAAGTTGTAAGTATGGTTTCTGAGTAGGAAGCTACCTCTTAAAAATGTTAATAAGAGCCAGTCCATCCTGAAAAAGCCGCCCACACAATATCCCGAGGGGCATCTTACGAAATAACACAATATTGGTATTTGTTTCTAGTTGGTTGGATTCAACCGCACTTGTGTCCACATGCAGGAAAGTACAGAGAATGTGGAGAGGAGAGGAAAGAAGAGTGTCTCTTTCATATCCTACCCTCTTGCATCTCCTCACATGCTTTATTTTTCAAGTGGAATCCTGGGATTTGTAGTTTGGTGAGGTATTCAGCCTGATCTGACAAAGAGCTCTGGTACCTCACCAAACTACAGATCCCAGGATCCCACAGGATAGAGTTGTGACCATTAAAGTGATGCCAAGCTTCTACAAGGTGGAAACCAGGGGAAGCTGTTCGGAAGAATTCCATTCGTTGGGTGAAGATAATTCAAAGCCGCTTTGACAGCACATGACACCAACAAGGGGTTCTGGATCTCCAGGACCATCTGAGACCTGTCTCTTAAAGTCCATTTAAATTGGAGATGACAATTAAGAGGTAAAGTGAAATTCTTCACAGAAAGGGTGAAGATTTGGGCTAAGAACTGTAGAAAGGCAAGAGTTATTAATCCCATAGATAGAGTACCAGGAAAAAAAAAAGAGCACATGCCTCTTTAGTGAGATATTGGCTACCAGGAACTGAACCTGGGATGTTTCATGAGTTGACACCAGGTGAAAATCAGATGGCTATTTCTCGAATTTTCTGGAGTGGACTGGAATCCTGCTGTGGGAAATGAGCCTGGTTCAAATGCACCTTCATTTCTCTGTCCATCAAATAACAATGACCACGAAGCACCTAGTGCTGTTGTCATGGGAAACACAATAAAGGTTCTGCAGCACTTTGTGCATCAAAAGTGTTACATGAGTGGTAAGTCGCTTTCCCACTTAGAGTGAGTCCGCCTTCCTTTTCAGATGAAAATGCCCAAAGAGCTGCCACGCGTTATGTGCATGTCCTTCTGCTTTTCCACTTGAGGTTGGATTGGAGAGGAATGCAATTTTCTTCACCGAAAAATGAAGTCTGGACAACAGAAACCAATAAGATGTTTTCAGATTTCTGGAGGCAATGATCTGTTAATATTTGTGCATATACAAGAAGATGCTTAGGTTTGGGCATAGAGTCCCAGTAAATTAGAATAAGGGTTGTGCTCTGAACACAGGCATGCAACATATCTGGTTGTTGAATAAACCTCAGTACTTATCAACATCAACTTCTCCTACTGACCCAAAGTGTGAAAGAACCAGTTATGATCTTTGAGAAGGAACCATTTCACAGTATGGAATAAATGTGTGTGTGCATTTCAAATGCCCCCTCCACTCATTAGGCTGGCAAAGGGGGGAAAGGGATTGGATGGGGATGGACATCCAACCAGAGTACAAAGTGGTCTAGATTCACAGGCAAGCAACAACAGCTATTGGTTGATAGGCTGATGCATGCTAGGAAGGCAGAAAAGAGCAGAGCAAAAGAAATGTGTGAACAGTTAGACCGAAGTCACTTGTTGTGTCTGTAGGGTGTGTTGTGTTAATGGATTGCTGCAATGTCATTGCAGATCAGGAAAATGCATGGTAAGGCAGATTTTCTTGGTCAGTGTAAACAAGTCCCTGGAAAATTTTACTGTACCAATTAGTTGATAAAGGAAAGCTTTCTAAAACCAAGTTCTCTTTGGGGCAATCAAACTGTGGCTGAGATCTTAGGATCTACATTGTGTGAGTACAGTATACACATATGTAATTACACTACACCACTGCTGGGCACTCAATGATACATTTGCCATTGTGCTTGCTTATGGCACCATTGTATAATGGGAAGTGGACGGGGTTGTTTCTGAAGTCCCAGTGAGTCAGGTGGAGTACTGAAGGCAGTGACACATAGCTATGCACAATCTAAGAATGTATAGCTGCATGCATAACAGTTACACTTGTGGAGTTCTGCTTATGCAGCCATGAACTGAATACATTGTTCACACAATGGCCAAAAAGAAAAAAGAAAAAGAAAAAGAAAAAAAGACAAGCCTACACATAGGGGAACTTACAGAGAAGTTGTATGCTAACTGGATTCTAGACTTGGTTGGTTCATGTTACTTGAGGACAAAAGTACGTGAGAAGTATCCTGCTGGACCAAACCAAATACCTCTCTAATACAGCATTCTGGTCTCACAAAAGCCATCCAGATAAGTTCAGGGAAGCATGAAACATGGATATGCTACCCGTCTTACTGTTGTCCCGAAGCAAATGATCATTGAGGGACTTACTACCTTTGATATTGGAGAAAATACGTAATAGATACCGTAATGAGTAGCCATAGAAGATAGCACTATCCTCTATAGATTCTTCTTATTTTCTTTGGAAACTATCCAAGCTGGGAGCCATGACAGTGCCTCATGTAGGGAATGCCATAGCTAAGCTATCAGTTGTGTACAGAAGTTCTTTCATTTGTTCTCAGTCTCCCACCATTCCCATTGACTACATGCAGATTTCTATTCAATTTCTCTGAACTTCTTAAAGTCTACAGATCCATTGCTGGCACCTTGGTAGGAGTAGTGTCATGCTATTTCTAGAATCAGATCATGACCAGCGGCTATGCTGTCTAAGGGGTTCTGGGAGTTGAAGCCCAAAAACTCCCAAGCTCCATTTCTAAGCTTTGGTCATGACCATACTGCTATGTCTCAAATGGCTTGTTATCAGAAGATTAAATGACTGTCATTTTTCCCCCATCGTAGGCAGTTCTTGCAAAAAGGTGCCTGAATTTTTCTCTCTCCTCCAGATGATTTGTGAAAGGAAATGGGAAAGGAGAAAAGCTTGCTGCATATGAGTTGAAAATTAATCAAATTAAATCACGTTCTCTGCAGCCATTGAAGAGACAGGGAGAAAAGGGAAATCATTACTGCTCTGATAGTCTGTCCTTTATTAAAAGCTGCTCTTCAGTCTTTTGCTCCCTCTCCCTCTCCTCTTCCCAAAGCTTTTAAAGCTCAGAGAGGTAAATTAAAATCCAGCCAGCAGTTAAAAGCTACTTACAGTTTGCTAGTGAACAACAGAAAAAGTGCACTTAGAGACCCATTAAGGATTGACAAGAAGCAACGGGGAGCAAGAACATGAAAAGGAGAACGCCACCCCTTCACCCCAAAATAGATAAATATGTGCCGATCTGTAACATCAAGGTGGAAGAACACTGAACAATAAACCCAGAGAGCTGATGCAGTTATCCATAGTCTGGTTGTTCCAATCCTTCCCCTCTCATTATGACTTGCTATGGAAATTAGATTGAGAGAAGTAATAGTACTGGGACAGCCAGCATGGTATAGTGGTTTGACGGCTGGACCAGGACTCTGGAGACCAGGGTTCAAATCACAGTTCAGCCACATGAACTCATTGGGTGACTTTGAGCCACTCACACTCTCTCAGCCTCAGAATATGGCAATAGCAAACCCTTTTGAATAAACTTACCAAGAAAACCCCACGATAGGTTTTCCTTGGGGTTGTTGGAAATGACTTGAAGGCACACAACAACAACATCAGTGCCACTCTATTCTGCTTTGGTTAGACCGCACCTAGAATATTTTGTCCAGCTCTGGGCACCACAATTCCAGAAGGATGTTAACAAGAAGAAGGCGACCAAAATGATGAAAGGTCTGGAAACTACCAAACCTTATGGGAGCTGGGTATGTTTAGCCTGGAGAAGAGAAGGTTAACAGGTAACATGATAGACATGTTTAAATATTTGAAGGGCAGTCATGTTGAGAATGGGGCAAGCTTGTTCTCTGCTGCTCCAGAGACTAGGACACAGAGCAATGGATTCAAACTACAGGAAAAGATATTCCACCTAAATCTTAGGAAGAAGTTCCTGGTGGTAAGGGCTGTTCAACAGTGGAAGCTACTGCCTTGGAGTGTGGAGTCCCCTTTGCTGGAAGTTTTCAAACTGCCATCTGCTGGGGGTGCTTTGACTGTGTATTTCTGCATGGCAGAAGGGATTTGCACTGGATGGCCCTTGGGATCTCTTCCAAGTCTAAGTTTCTATGATTCTGTCCCTTCCCTCCATTTTTTGTGAGAGGCTGGTGCATCCTCATCAGCTAAAAGACACATACAAGCTTTACTTTGCTAATCTGTATCAGTGGTATACACCACTGTCAGTACTAAATGAATCTTTTGAGAAGATTGGAATTGGGTTTAGGTTCAGAACATCCTCTTATATGAATGCCTGAGAGTGTCCATTTGAATTTTCCAAATCAGCTAGGACATTGTGAGTAGTTAGAATGACAAGATTTCTGTCTTAATTTCCAAAGAAGAGAATACGTCCTCTCAGCGTATGCTTGGATGTTATCCTTTAAGCAACTGTGCTTGGGGCTTAACGCATAATCATGGCATCACAGGTGCTATCCCCAAGTTTCATGTTTTGGCCTGGAAACCTGACAACCCTATTTAGATATGGGAGACCATTTTAGGAGGACTGTTATATGCTCAGACTTCTCAATGGGAAGTTAGCAACTCGATGCAGTTATCCTTGCCCTCGCCTCATCAGCTCCCTCCCTTCCATCTCTCTCTGTGCGTATGTGGAATCAGAAGGAAAAACAAGAAGAAATTACCTCTTCTCAAGTGATACCTCAAAGCCACATGAACAATGCTTGAGACGAGGGACCCTTGATTTGCATGAATGAGCCGGCTCATTATCTAGGCAGCCCAAAACCAGAATTTTCTAATCTCCTTGTGCCCATTAAGGCAGACGTTCAGAGAGGGTTTTCAAATCATGGCAGAAGGCTGCTGAATGCTGTTCCAGTTTTCAAAAATTAAATTACCAGCAAAAATGACTGTCATTGTGAAGAGCAGAGGCAACAGAGGGGTTGTCCATACTGCTGAAATAATCCAGTTTGACACCACTATAACTGCCATGACTCAATGCTATGGAATTCTGGGAACTGTTGTTTTGTGAGACATTTAGGGGCTGTACAGACCACCCCTATGGAGCCAGATCAGGGCTGTGGCGACCATATGCCACAGCCCCAATCTTGCCTTTCTGCAGTGCATAAAGGAGCCACAAAAAGTGGCTCCTTTCTGCACCACGGAAAGGGCGCCATTGTTGCAGTTTTGCAGCTTTTCAATGCTCCTTTGGTGCTGCGTCATGTAGATGCAGTACAGAGGAGTGCAGTGACACTACACGTTGTGTGGTTCAACGCCACGCCCTGATTCTGCTCCCAGACCAGCCAAAGATGCCGTTCTGTACCACCCCTTTTTCTTCTCTGTCAGAGAGCTCTGGTGCCACAACAAACTACAGTTCCCATGATTCCATAGCATTGAGCCATGGCAGTTAAAGCAGTGTGAAACTCCACTAGTTCTGCAGTGCAGATGCAGCTAGAGAGTGAGCAAGCCTTTGTTTGTTTGTAGAATTTGCTGTTCAGGGGTAAAGCTCTTCAGCAGGCTTACAGATAACAAAAGTAAAATAATTAAATTTTAAAGTGATGATAGGAAGAAGAGGCAGACTCACTCCACTACTTGAACACCCCTGTTCTTGGTTGTTGTTAACTGCTGTCATGTCAACTGTGACTTACGGTAACTTTAAGAATGAGAGACGTCCAGGTCACCCTGTTATCAACATCCCTGCTCAGATCTTGCAAACTCAGGGCTGTGGCTTCCTTGGTTGAGTACATCCACCTGTAATGGGGTCTCCCCCTTTTCTTACTGCTTTCTCCCTTGTCAAGCCTCATCGTCTTTTCTAATGAGTCTCATGATATGTCCAAAGTACAGCAGTCTCACCTTAGTTATCATAGCCTTTGGGGAGAGTGTAGGCTTGATTCTTCTTCTTCTTCTTCTTCTTCTTCTTCTTCTTCTGTTGTTTGTTGTTGTTGTTGTTGTTGTTGTGTGCCTTCAAGTAGTTTCTGACTTATGCAACCCTAAGGCTCACCTATCATGGGGATTTCTTTGTTCAGGGTGTGTGCCATTGCTATCCTCTGAGGCTGATAGTGTGACTTGCTCAAGTGGGCTTCATGGCCAAGCTGGGAATCGAATGCTAGTCCTCAAAATCATAGTCCCCAAAGTCACTCAAACCACAAAAGCATGTTCACTGCTTTGATCTGATTTGTTTGATTTCTTCTAGGACTCATTTATTCATCTTTTTAGCAGTTGTATCCACAGATCTCTACCCCAGCACCACATTTCCAAGGAGTTGATTCTCCTCCTATCATACATTCTTCACTTTCCACTGCAGAATTAATGCAGATTTTGACACCGCTTTGATTGTCATGGCTCAATCCTATGGAAGCCTGGGATTTGTAATTTTGTGAGATATTTAGCCTTCTCTGAGAGCTCTGATGCCATATCAAACTACAAATCCCAGGATTCCATAGGATGAATCCATGACAGTTAAAGCAGTGTCAAACTGGATTATTTCTATAGTGTGGATGCAGCCCCTGTCTATGGATGTCAAAAATCTTGTTCCATTTCCCTGCCCCCCGCCTGTATTTTCCTACTATTCTTGCTTGCTATATGATGGCAAAACACAACTTTGTCTTTCTCCATTGAGATACCATTGAGATATTTAGCCTTCATCATAGAGCTCTGGTGCCATAACAAACTACAAATCCCAAAATTCTGTAGGATGGAGCCATGGCTGTCAAAGCAGTGTTGAACTGCATTAATTTTGCAGTGGGCCAGCAGCCTTGGTTATATTTAGTTATATTCTTTGGTTAACAAGTCAGAATTAATTACAAGTAACTTGTTACTTGCTGTTTCAGTCTATAAAAAGATCTGAGAGTACTGATAAGGAAAAATATTCAAAGCCTCCTTTTGCTTTTTTTAGGGGGGGTCTTTTTATTTGAGTTTGGTATTGGAACCCCCCCCCCATTTATACTGACCAACAAATGGACATTGCCTTGACAGCCTCTGCAGATAACAGGCGCAGACACTAACAGTACATGGAAAAGCTGAATTCACCAGGAATATATAAAGCGAAAGCTTTGTCCTATCTGGATAACTGCAGCCATCATTTTAAAATTATATTGATATTTCCTTTTCAGTGGAAATTGTCTTCTTTTCACCTTGGACTGTGTAATGGTCACAAACATTTTCTTCAAGCATACAACCATTGTCTCTTGTTTTCCCCCCCAACAAACTGAAAGGAGACATCTACAAGAAAAGAAAGATAAAGAACCCCATGTTATAGGTGAAAGAATACTCCAAAATATTTGGGAAATGGTCAAAAAACATATTTCTTGTGTTTCAGGGAATCCTGATGAGAAGAATCCTGGACCGTTGAGAATCTTTGCAGTTGGGATATAGTCTGTGCAAAAATTGCACATGTTTTTTGTGCATGCAGGAAACAGCATTGACTGTCCAGGAAACAGCATTTTCTGCACAGCAAACAATATTCCTGCACAGAAATATAATATTGGTGCACAAACAATGCTATTTCGACTGCAGAAAATGCTGCTTTCTGTAGAAAAAATACCAAATGCAAATTTTGTGCAGAGGAAATCCTGAACTGTGAATAGACCTTGAAGATTACATAGTTGCCAAAGGCTTTTTTCATAGAAGGAAGAAAACAGTACAGATTATGCCTTGCTTCCTTCAAGAACAAAATTAGTAAGTAATTATATCCCTCCGTGGTTCGCCTTGGTTTCTATCTCCTTTAAAGTGGGATTTGAGCAATTTAATTTTCAATAGAGGTGATGTCTCTAATGCTGATTCTCAGTGTTTGGTCCTGAACATCTTTTATTGTCAGGATGCTCTCCATAATGTTTAGTTGGAATCTCTTTTATTGTCTTTGGAATCCATGGAATCACGTTCTAGTCTCCAGTGCAGAATAAAACAATCTTGCTTCATCTTCTATATGGCATCCCTTCAGATAGTCAAAGATGACTCTCTTCTCACAGCTCCAAAAAGCAGAGGACCTTCTTAATGGTTTCTTCCATGCTTTGAAACTATGAAAGTCAAGACAACTCCCTCCTTCCTGGCCCTCTTCCAGAAATTGAAAATATTTATCTTCTAGTCTGACAACAAGTGAAAATGTTTCTATTGCAACAGACATTTAGGAAGTGTCTGCTTTTAATGGGTCTTTTGATGACTTTTATCTTTTATGAAGAGATTTGTTTTAATCCTACAGATAGAATCATAGAATCGTAGAGTTGGAAGAGACTGCAAGGGCCATCCAGTCCAACCCCCTGCCATGCAGGAAATCTAAATCGAAGCATCCCCGACAGATAGCCGTCCAACTGAATTTTAATAGTAATAATATTTTGTATGTTCTTACTAATGGCTTTACATGTGCTTCTGTATGTCTTTCATTTGATTTTGTAAGTCACCATGAACTCCAGTTTTTCCTGGCTCTTGGGGTCCCTCCCAACTCTATGATCCTATGAGTCTATGATTAGTGCTTAACTTTCAATATTTTTAAGGTCAGCTCCACATGGAGTCCAGAGGAGTAATAAGGATGGGAGAATATTTTTAAAATAGTTGAAAAATGGTAAAAAAAAATGTATTTCTCAAGTGTCAAGAAACCCTGATGAGACTCTTCACAGTTTGAGAATCTTCACCCGCATTCGACACAAAATTAACACATGGCCGTTTTATGCAAAAAACAGCATAAATATACTGCTGCATAAAATATTATTTTTGGCAGAGAAAACAGCATTGCTTTTTGTTCAACTATGCATAATTGCTTTTGGGGCAGATTAAGTATCAAACTGTGAATAGTCACGTTTTGAAGACTTTGTTGTAGGGAGAAAAAAATGCTAAAATGTCTTCCCACTTCCTTTGAGAATTTGCAAAGAATTACAACCCTGAACAGTAATATAAATGAAGGACTTTGACCAGATCCACCTTCAGGAAACGACATCAGAATAATGGATAATGAAAAAGAAAATGTTCTTGTTTTCCTTTTCCTGCTTCATCCTCTTTTCCTTTTGTGTTGTTGAAATGGAAGGTGAAATTTACAAAGGACTTCCATTTCTTCCAGCTCCCTCTTGTTCCTTGTAATGTCACATTATGACCCAAGGAAGCCAAGAATTCAGGACTGGAAACATGATGCTTCTGCCATATTCAATTCCTTCTCCTCTTCCAAACATCATCACATCTTACACAGATGTGAATATCCAGCAGTCTTTCTGTTGGCAAAACAAACCATGCATAAGGCAGACAAGCAGTTCTCTCTCCTTAATGAGATCTCTTGAGCTCACGACAGCCTTTCGAATACAGTTGCAGTGATTCACTTGGGACCTTTCCGTCGGTAATGGAGATGCAAAATTGGAATGGGTAAGACTTCTGTGGCAGGAAGGGACCTATTTATCCAGTTCAACATCATTGCAAATAAGCACAATCACCAGCCCAATGGAGAAATCAGATCATAATAAGATTGCAAACACTTTGTGAAGCTTGTGCAGTTTTAACTCTTTGGAATCTGGAAATGTTATGACTTTTTTTCAGGAATAAGGTTCTTCAGCATAACAGACATGTATGCACAGCTGCACCTGAAAGCTGTCATCAAGTGGAGAGGGAAGTCTGCAACCTACTACATGTTGTTGAACTACAAGTCCCATCAGTCCCTACAGTCATGGGCAGTTGTGCCGAGTGGCTCCTGGGTTAGAGGGATGGTGAATCTTATCCAGGTTTTAGCTATATCAAAGTGCTAAATTCTGTCTGACAAAACAGGTCAAACACCCTGGATAACTCCATTTAAATTTGCACTAAAACCAATAGCAGATTCAACGTTTCACTGACATGGAAGCCATGAGATGCCAGTGGATGAGGGATGACAGGATGTAAATCCCAACAACAGTGAGAGAGCCAAAGGTTGTATGTAAGGACAATTTGCATCTTCAGGCAGGGTATTAGAAGAGTTCTGAGAGCAGCCAAAACAGTTTCAACTTAAGTACAATAACACTCCAAATCCATAAAACAGCGATAATTTTATTGGCCTTCCAAAATTCACAAAACAGATGATGCAAGCTTTTGGAGCTCCATTGGCTTCTTCATCAGCAAAGGGGTTAGAAATCAAACTTACAAATTCTGAGAATTTGTAAACTTTGGTGCAAATATAAGAGTTATGGCTACTCTATTTAAATGGTTCATAAGAAAAAAGGTACTCATGCTGGCTGGGGGATTCTGGGAGTCACAGTGTGAGAAAGGAACTTGTAGTTGTAGTGTAAACTAAATCTTGCCTACTTCAGGTTTAAACAAAATCTTCCCTAGTTCTATCTTAAGCTACTTCTTTCCTAGAAAACATGCTGGGGTAGCTGTGTTGGCCATTTAACAAATACATCAGTGATACCTTTATTGGAACTGAAATGAGCAATATACTCATTGCAAGCTTTTGAATTCTTTCCTAATTCAGCCTTAATGTAAAAGGTAAACCTATTTCTAGTTTAAGAGAAGTCTTCCTAGGTTCTGACGGAAATTAATTCTACCCTAGTTATGTCTTAAGATAAGTTTCCCTTAGTTCTGCCTGAAGCTAATAGTTATGGCTTATGCTAAATCAGTTCTTGCTGTTTGTTTGCTGTTAACTGCCCTTGAGTCAGTCTTGACTCATGGAGAACCTGTGCGTGAGACATCTCCCGCATTCTCTGTCCTCCACTGCTCTGCTTAGGTCTTGCAAATTCATACCTGTGACCTCCCTAATAGAGTCTATCCATCTGGCATGAGGTCTCCCTCGCTTTCTACTGCCTTCCACCCTCTCTGTCATTATTGTCTTTTCTAAGGAGTCATGTCTTTTTATGATATGGCCCAAATACGACCCCCTCAGTTTTGTCATCTTGGCTTCCAGGGAGGTTTCAGGCTTGATCTGTTCAAGGACCCATTTGCTTGTCTTTTTGGCTGTCCACAGAATCCTCAACATTCCTCTCCAGCACCACATCTCAAATGAGTTTATTTTCTTCCTATTGGCTTAGTGCTCAGTTGTATATCGTCACACTTTAGGATCTTTTCCTGTCCTTTCACAGCTGCCCTTTCCATTCCTAGTCTTCTTCTGACTTCTTGACTGCAGTCTCCTTTCTGACTGATGTTTGATCCAAGGTATGGGAGTTCTTTTAGTATTTCAATTTCCTCATTGCCTAGGTTGAATGCCTCTAGGTCTTCTGTGATCATTACTTTTTGTTTTCGTTATGTTCAGCATTAAACCTGCCTTCGTAATTGTTTGAGCTGCCTTTGTAATTGTTCCAAGTCCATGATGTTTTCCTCTAGTACTATGGTGGCATCTGCGTATCTTCGATTATTGATGTTCCTTCCTTTTATCTTCACTCCTTCTTTTTCTGAGCCTAAATCTGCTCTTCATATTATATTTTCTACATACAAGTTGAACAAATTGTGTGATAGTGTACAGCCTTGCCTGACTCTTTTGCCAATTGGGAACCAACATTCTGTATCTATCAATTCTGTTTCAGTCAGTTCTAGTGAATGCTAATAATTTAAACCTGGAAATGTCCATCAGCAGCCAATGATGCCTAATGATCACAATGTTGATTTCTAATTATTTTTAAAAATGAATGCCAGTGGAGCTCAGTTAAAAGACAAAATGCTCGACACGGCCAACCCCCCTTTCTAGTTTATATTCCATCCTCTGTGCCTCTGATGGCAATCATCTGGCTTTTCAAAACAAAGAAAAACCATGAACCCCTACATCTGGGTAAATATGGAAAAAATATCTCAGATGCTTGGATTTTATGCCATTGTAAAGGGTGAACTGTGCCGTGGCACGGCTAAAAAGCACTCATTAATTGCATAAAATAGCAGCAAATTTGAGGCTTGTTAATATGTTTGTTTGGTTTTCAAGGAAATTGCTCCAGGGAGCTTAACAGCCCTGCAATAACTTTCAGGTTTTCTTTTTAACCCCCAAAGAAGAAAACAGAGTGCTTGCATATGTGTATGTTGGAGGAGGTCAGATAGGCTTTCTCATCAAAACCTTCCTGAGTACATAAGCAAATCTGAGTCTTGTTAACAATGACATTGAAGAAAGTGAGTATATTCACAGTTTCTTTCTGGTTTTGATCATTTCAATATTATTCTTCTGTATGGTATTGATGATCCCCTACATTGTTTACTTAGTTATGGATGCATAACCATTCCCTTTTCCTTTTGTGTTGTGTCTTTTTAGATTGTAACCCTGAGGGCAGGGAACCGTCTAATTAAAAATAATAATTGTAAGCGGCTCTTATAGCCTTTAGGGCTGAAGAGCAGGGTATAAATACCATAATAAATAAAATAAAATAACCAGGTGTTATTAAGTAACCTTGCCAGATTAGAAAACTGGGTCAAAACTAACAAAATAAATTTAAACAGCAAAAAATATAAGATACTACATTTAGATAGGAAAATGTAAGACTCAGATATAGGATGGGTGACACCTGGTTTGCACCAGTACGTGTGAAAGGGACCTAGGAGTCTTAGTAGACCACAAGCTGAACAACAGTGTGATGCAGCAGCTAAAAAAGCCAATATGATCTCAGGCTGCATCAATAGGAGCATAATGTCTAGATTACAGAAGCAACAGTGCCACTCTACACTCTGTGCTGCTTTGGTTAGACTTCACCTGGAATATTGTGTCCAATTGTGGGCACCAAAATCCAAGAAAGATGCTGCCAAGCTGGAGAGCATCCAGAGGAAGGTGACGAAGATGATGAAAGGTCTGAAAACCATGCCCTATGAGGAGTGGCATAGGGAGATGGTAATGTTTATCCTGATGAAAAGAAAGTTAAGAGCCATGGGAAGTGTAGCCATGATAGCCATGGGAAATGTAGTGGGGGAGGTCTGGGAGCAAGGCAGAGATTTTTGCAGCAAGAGATCCTGTAGCATAGAGGGTTTGGGGGGGGGGGGTCTTAAAATACTGTATTCATGTTTTTTCTACTTTCCTGGGGATTCTGCACCCCTAACCTCCACAGATATTGAGATCTGACTGTACAGTGAATCAGAAACCCAGTAGCTATTCTCCCCAGGAATTGCAGCCCACTATAGCACTTTTTTCATCAACCATAGAACTAAGAATATTGCTTACATTCCTGGCATGCAAACACATGTGCATCTCCTCAGTTAGATCAGCAGCAAGAGACACATAGTCCTCTAGATGTTCTTGAACTGTAAATCCCAGCAGATCTCCCCTCTACAGCAAAAGATGAGGAATGCTGGGAACTGCAGTCCTACAACAACTGGAGATATGCATATGATTGGACAGTATTGCCTAAGTGTCAGATAAGTGGGGTATGTTGTAACCATTCTTATAAACTGTCAACAACAGAGAATGACCTCCTAGGGTGGCCTAAGGACAGCAGAATAATAATAATAATAATAATAATAATAATAATAATAATAATAATAATAATA
>NC_056527.1:6253235-6309666 GCF_019175285.1 Sceloporus undulatus | reverse complement strand
GTTTATTTTTACCCCGCTTTTCCAATGTGATCAAAGTGGCATACAGAATATCAATAAAATACATTACAATCCTTCAAACCAATACACAGGATTAAAAAGAACAATACTCAGCCAGCTGAGTGGGGGAATCCAAAAACATTACAAGAGTCATGCCAGGGGGAGGGCAAAATCCATATGATCAACAGTCATGGGGGAAAGCTTGGGAAAAGAAGAAGGTCTTAATAGAATCTTAGATTTGGGAGAGGCCACAAGGGACAGCTTGTTCAAAGCCCTGCTATAGAGGAATACTCAGCTAAAACACTCCTGAAAGATAGTGTTAAAGACTTCCAAAGACGGAGAGTCCACCACCCTCCAATGCAATGCAGTCTATTCCACATTTGGACAACTCTTTCAGTAAAAAACAACAACAGAAGGTCTTTCTAATGTTTAGGTGGAAACCCTTTTCTTGTAAAGAGATTGATTTCTCCTTCCTGGTGTACATACATCTAGCATGATATACCATAACATTATGAAACACCCACAGCTTGGAAATGCCATGCCATGGCATTGTAAATGCCTGGAATGCCCAGTTTCACGTTTTGCCAAGTTCAGGGGTGTGAAATGGTCCATATTTTGGGGGAAATGTTTTTCCAGAGTTGTGGAAGTATTGGGATCCAAGGGGGCAGCCCTCTGGGAATGAACAGTGAGCTCTACCCCTGGAATTTACCAAACATTGAATTCCAGTCTAAAACAACATTCTTTAGTTTTTTTTCACCTTTTCTTTAAAAAATACACCATTTTAAAGTATTCTTTGGTAATTTAATTAATTTTCCGATTAAGACAATTTCTCCCAAATGACACACATTGGCAAACCTCCCCCGGATGTTTCAAATATGTACATGAGCTCTTAATTCTATTCACTCACATTATGCATCAATAGAACCATCAAACTTTGTTTCCAGAGGGACTACTAAGAGAGAAGATCTTGAGCAACGTTTATAAAAGAGAAACGCTTTGCATCATGTATTAATAGCATACCATTCTATCCTCCACACTCCTTCATGTCAACCTGACGTACGAGACTGACGGGTTCAGCAGAATCATTTTTAGATTTCTCATTCAGTCTATCAAAGCGTGGTTCATGACAGGATAATTAATTTCTGCAGATGAAATGCTCTGTAATAAGACTATGTAATAAGACTATGAGTGCTTGATGGCATAGTTGATGGATTTGAGCTGTGTAGAGTTGCTGAACTGAGCTGTCATACATAGAACCTGGATCACAGCAAGTAGCCTACAGGAGAGGAATAAGTAACCCATGGCATGTTGTAAGTAGAGGACTAAATAGTCCATGACCTGATGATATGTTCTCTTATGTTCTAACCAGCAGCTGGAGTCACTAAGCCAGCTCAAGGCTCCAACATCATTGGAGCAATATATGCACTGTAAGAGAGCTGTCCAAGTACTGAACATATTTTGGAGATAGGGTTGAGAGCTTTGGAGAGATCCTTAAAAAACTCAGAGTATGGTGGCAGGTGATGGCTTCCATATGAGGAAGATCATGACTCTGTTCTGGGTTTTAGCATGAACTTTAAAGGAGTTATCCTAGGTGCTGGACTCTGTCCTCAAAATAGGTTCTGTACAGTATGGACTAAAATCAAGAATAGAATCACCATGCACTAACATGGAGGTCACCAGCTCCCACTGCTGGATCAGATTTATTGCCCTTCACTGCATGCATTCATGTAAAACCATTCCTCCATTAGCTGAACATGTGCAGCCTGCTTTTTGAACTACGTTCACTATTCTGTCTTCCCTATCCTCCATAAAAAAGATAGCAGCATTTTCCAGAAAACACTTGACAATAATCTCCTACCACATTTATAGCCATCGCTATTCTTTCTGCTCGTTGACCTTTCTCTTTATCCTTTTCTGTCTTCAGAAGGGTCTTTCTCTGGACAAACCTTTTAAGACTCAAACTCATAGTTAGCAGGATAGGACATTCACATCTACAACTGTGTGGATCACAAGAAATTAAGGTTCACTCTAAAAGAAGCAGGAGTACCATCTGATTGTCCTGATGTACAACCTACACGTTGGACAAGAGACCACTAGAAGGACACAGAATGTAGAAACAGAATGATTTCCCATTGGCACAGGAGTCAGGCAAGGCTGCATTTTACCACCCTAATAGTTTAATTTATATGCAGAGCATACCATACAGAAAGCCGTATTAGACTCAGAGGAAGGAAGCATTCAAATTGGGGGAAGGAGAAATGGAAGAAGGAATGTCAACAGTTTAAAATAGACTTGGAAGGACAATGAAGGAAAGGTAAGGTACAAACTACAGCTAAACATAAAGAAAACAAAAATAATGATCACAGATGATTTGCATAACTTTCAAGTGAGTAACAAAGATATCAGAATCACTAAAGATATTGTATACCTTGGTTCTGTCATTAATCAAAATGGAGACTGTAGTCAATAAAGCAGAATAAGACAAGGGCTGAATCTGCACTGTGCAAACAATGCAATTGGACAATAGTTCAGTCTGTTGTGTCACCAGAGCTCTCTGACAGGGAAGGCTAAATATTTCAACAAAGCTACAAATACCAGGATTCAATCGTTTTGATCCATGGAAGATAAAGTAGTGCCAAACTATTATTTCCGCAGTGCAGATGCAGCCTAAGAATTGGAAAGGCAGCCACGAAGGAACTATATAAGATCTTGAAGTCTAAGGGTATATCATTACATATCAAAGTCAGAATCACCCAGGCCATAGTATTTCCAGTTTCTTTAGATATATGTGAAAATGATGAAGAAAGCTGACAGGAAGAAAATGAACTCATTTGAAATGTGGTGCTGGAGGAGAATTCTGTGGACATTGTCAATGAAGAAGTCTTAGAGCAAATCCAGCCTGAACTCTCCCTGGAAGTGATAATGACTAAATGGAGGCGGTTGTAATTGGGACATATCATGATATGACCCAACTCCTTGTAAAAGGCAGTAATACTCGGTAAAGCAGAGACCCACAATGATGTAGTGGTTTCAATATTGGACTAGGATTTCAGGAGATTACAGTCTGAATCCATGGTTTAGCCATGGAAACCTACTGGGTGACCTGGGGCAAATCCTGTTCTCTCACCCTCAAAGAAAGGCAATGGCAAATCATCTTGGAATAAATCTCACCAAGAGAGAGTCTCCATAAGTCTGAGACAACCTGAAAGCATGTTACAACAATAAATCATAACAAGTTGGGGAGGAAAAAGAAAGAAAGACCACATTACAGATGGCTTGACTGCATGAAGGAAACCACAGTGCTGAGTTTGTCATGGTACTTACAAAAATGTTCACTGACCATTCAACAAGAAGAGACACTAAGATGGATTCACTTGGGTTACCTTAGGAAAGGTTTTGCATTTCTTTAGAATTGGGTGCCTTAGTTTCAGGAATTTTTCCTCCTGAAAAATTAGTTGACACAGTTGGAGTTAGACATAGCATTTCTCTTATAAAGGCCTTCTGATCGCATGAAATCTGTTAGAAGTGTGTGGGAGGCTTTGACACCTAGCCTGGCAAGACAATATAAACATTGGCTCAGGAATGTTAGCTGAGTGTAAAGATACTATGAAATTTATCTCACGGGAACCATATGCGCCACCATCCCATTAAAGTATTAAAGCATCTGCATTGTGCAAAAGTGTGCAAATGCACGGATGGTTTTCATACACAGCCAACAATAACATGATAAGGGCACATTACTAATGTGGTAAAGATGGTAGAATACACATTTGGTTTTCATACAGATGTGTGAATATCCTGCTAATGGTTTGGAAATAGTGACTTTTGCACATGCGCACATGAGTAGTAATTGCATCACCGGGATCCACGGTGGGGCCCTGGAACCAAACTCCAGCAGATACCAAGGGCTCACTGTACTTATACTCATCATCCTCATCATCCCCATCTTATCTATTTATTTCAATGACCTCCAACCCATCCCTGCATTTCCTGCCACATGCATAAAGAAACATAACAATACCAAAAAGAAATAATCCAGAGCATGAAATGCTGCGACCCTCTCAACATGTCACCCCAATAAACAATAGGAAATCTGGCAACAAGCTCAAAATCGATAATTATCCTGTGAATAAACCACAATAACTACTATAGCAATTGTGCAAATAAAGCAAATTTGTGAATTAAGTGAAAATGAATTCATGATATTTTCCCATGAATGCCTAAATGCTGGATCCTATCTCTCTTATGAGATTGATAGAAGATTGCATGCCACATCATGTGGAAGCCAATCATGCAATTCTGCTTAATTCACGCAATAAATATGGGATCTACCCCTTTTAAACTTCCAGTTTTTCCTGTGTGACAAACTCCTATGGAACTACACAATGTAAGGTGACCTGGCATCTTTGCTCTTAGGCTGTCTAGGTGCCCCTTTCTGTTCAGATTCTGGTCTGTCAGAGTGTGTCCTGGACTGCGGCCAGCACACACAAACAATGCCAATAAGAATGGCTTAGCAAGGCAACTAGCAAAGCAACTAGAAGCCGTCCACAAACCTTGCAAGGAGTGAGCGTTAGAGAGCAAGCCAAAAGCCAAAGCCATAGTCAGGGAAAACAGAGGTCAGGGTAGTCAGTCCAGTCCAAGGTCAGAGCAGCCAGAAGGTAGCAAGAGTCCAGTCCATTCCAAGGTCAAGAGTCAAGGCAACAAGGAGTCAGGATACATGAAGCCAGTGCTGATAGCAATCACACACCAAAGGATCATGCAATAAACACTGGCATTAAATTGGCGTCTCCCTGCATCTTAAATAGGAGACGCTCTCCCCCGTACCAGGTGAGGCAGATTAGCCAATTGCCTCTCAGCAATTTTCCAGGATCTGCGTCTGCCAGCACTCTCAGCCCTGAGTTGCCTAAAGGAGGGAACCTCCGGGCCCACTTCCTCCCCAGAGTCACCACCAGGCTGCTTTACAACCAGAGGAATCCCATCAGCACTAGGACCTGGCTGAACCTCCTCCTCTGGGGCTGGGAGATCAGGGCTGGGCTCTGGCAGAGCAGAATTAACACCAGGTGCAGCCTCAATTACCCCTTGCTCTGGAGTAGACCCATCCTCCTCCTCATCCTCCAAGTCCTGCTCTTGGCTGGCCATGACAGAGTGTGGGACAGAAATGCATTTCTTTCAAGCAAGTTGGGTTCCAACATGGCCTCCTTGGATTAGCTGGGAAAGAAATTCTCCTTCATTCCTCTAACCAGAGGATTCAAGCTATATTCATAGAATCATAGAGTTGGAAGAGACCACAAGGGCCATTCAGTCCAACCCCCTGCCATGCAGGAAATCCAAATCAAAGCATCCCCGACAGATTGCCATCCAGCCTCCGTTTGAAGACCTCCAAGGAGGGAGACTCCACTACACTCCGAGGAAGTGTGTTCCACTGTTGAACATCCCTTACTTCAGCTGGAGTTTTACTGGGCTGCCAGTAGGTCCCACTGTTATCAATATAAAATATATAAAATATAAAAAAGCCACTTGACAGAGGCTGCATCTGCATTGTAGAAATAGTGCAGTTTGACATCACTTTAACTGCCATGGCACCATCCTATAGCATCCTGGGATTTGTAGTTTTGTGAGGCACCTGCACTCTTTGACAGCAAAGGCTAAGGACCTTCTAAAATAACACATCCCAGGATTCCATAGGATGGAGCTACAGCACTTAAACTGGTGTCAAACTGTATTATTTCTACAGTGCAAATTCACCCTAAGTTAAGTCCCACTGATTTCAATGGGTGTAACATGCAGCTAACTGGCTGACTGACACCTAGTGGGTTTCCATGGCCAAATGGGAATTTGAACCCAGGTCTCCTTGAGTCCTGGTCCCACACTCAAACTATTGCACTGTGCTGGCTCTCTCAACAATAGCAATAGCATTTATATTTCTACACAGCTTCATAGTGAACTCAGCACACACGAAGTGGTTTACAGTCTGCAAGACAATTGCCCCCAACAAGCTGGGTACTCATTTTACCAACCTACATACAACTAACTGGCTGACACATTCCTAGGAAAACTGCGCTAATTGGTTTTATTTGAAAGGGGATGGCAAAAAAAAACAAACCCATGAATTTTATACCTTTAATTCTGGATAAACATTGCTAAGATCAAGTCATCTGAAAGATGTGAGTGCAAGGGCCTTTTCCTGGACTTTTCCCTTTGCGTGAAAGGAGAACATTGCTAAAATCTTAAGTCTACTAAACACTTCCAGCTCCCTTCGGCATAACTAGCTGACTGCTTATTCTCACCGTGTTTATGTAGGCTAGGAACCATGAAATACACAGAGTTAGTCTCCCATGTAATTAAACCTGGAGGGAGGAAATAATTCTAGGCAAGTCTTAATGTATAGATTTGGGCCTGTGGGAAAGGAACAACAGAAAGCAATGCACATGCCATGGCAATTTTAGAAAGCACATGAAAGACCTTTTTTGTCATCTGCGCTTTTCTTAATGAGCCTCCTGTTTTGATCCTTCACAGGATACCTTTGAGTCAAAAGGCCATTATTAATATGATTTTACACTTGGATGTAACCCAAAACCTACCATTGAGATCTCCGACGTGTCTGTACATCTCCAAAGGCACTTTGGAAATAAATGTATTTGGGATGTTTGCAGAAAGTGTGGGGTGATGGTGGGAGAAAACTTTGGATGGAGAAACCAATTAGATTCCCCACAAGCTTTATTGTGTCTTGTAAAAAATTAAGTGGTATTCTGACACCTATAAAGTCCTATAATGGGGGAAATAAAATTGCAAAGGAAAAGCGAGTCCATGGGGGCTATCTCTAGCATAATGCAATCACAATCTACCACCATTTTTACATACTCATTAAGACACTGATAACAGAATTTGCCAAGCTGAGAACAAGGTTTTTCTAGCTGTTAATATTGTTAAAGTGAATTTTCACACACACAAGTGCAAATTATCCCAGAAAGTTCTCCTCTGACAATTATAGTATAGAATATTTATCCGTCGAACATCGGCAGTTTGGATCAAGGTGGGAATACTAGTAGAAAAGGAGGAATGTGTTTAGTTAATCGTTAAGAAGCTGAAAAAATCTAATTCAGTTGCATGCATATTAGAAGTGGCCTCTTAATCAATTGATAACTTCATTAGTGACTTAGTTCTGAAATTAAGGCACTGTTGAAAGTCCAAGTTGAGTCAATCAACTCAGTTGGAGCATAAATTTAATTAAGCTACTCTTTTTTTAATAGTCTAACTGAATTGATCCCTTCATGGTTTTTAATTAGTTTATTCTTTTATCACTGGTTTGCATGTTTGTCAAACATTTGGCCTCCAGGGATGTTTGCTTTTTCGGGGAAGACCCCAAAGAGTTTGTGCCCAAGGCAAAAGACAAGATGCAGTCAGATATCAGTTTCATGCTGGTGATGATCTATAAAGGACTTTATCACACTAGGGACTTACAAGGCAGATATTGTTGCCCAAACATTGCCAAATGCTCCAGAAGCACCAGAGGTGGGATCACCTGTCACACTTCTGAAACATCACTGGAGCACTTTTGTTGTTCTCCTGTAGATGAATTGTTCTCTGAGAAGCCATTTTTGTAATAATGGGATTTTCACTTATGGGGGAACAACTAGAACGTTTTCGTGCGTGACGTTTCAGAAGTGTGACAGATGATACCACCTCCAGCACTTCTGGGACGTTTGGCAATGTTTGGGCAATGATATCTGTGTGGTAAGTCCCTAGTGTGATAAGGTCCTATGTCAGAGGGCCTGCATGGTGGGTGCTCCCCAGCCATGAAATTCTCTTCTGCGATAGACAATGCTAGACCCTTCCCTGCTCTTCTAATTCCAGCAGAGAAAGACCTTTGTAATATATAGCAATAGGCCTTTGGTTGTGCATTAAGGTCTTTTAATGGGGTGCCTGTGCTGCACTTTTATTGTTATTGTCATGCTTTTAAAGGTCTTTCCATTGTTTTAAAGTACTGATGTTTTAATATGTTTGTTGTTGTTGAGGGTCAAGTTGTTCCTGAATTATGGCAACCCTAAGGCGAACCTATCACAGGTTTTTTTTCTTGAGGCTGAGAGTGTGTGACTTGCCCAATATCACCCAGTGCGTTTCCATGGCTGAGCAGGGATTTGTCTGCACTGGGTATGCATGAGAGCCTGTTCACAGTGACTGAGTTCATGGCTCGATCTGAAACATATTTGTTTGGCAGGTGATTTCTTTGTAAAACAGAAAAGAAGAGGGAAGCTGCTATTGTGATGTACAAAGAAAAATGTACGGACAAACAGAGTGGGGGGAAAGGCGAGAAGCAAAGAGAAGAAACTGCATGACAACACCATCACAATACTGAGGGTGGGGGGATATAAAGATCTTCACCTATTGTGGCTGCAAGGAGACCAAATATTCCTTGTGGACACTGGAAAGAAAACAGAAAAATAGAAATATTCGTGGGTTTTTTTTTCTGAAAAGTTCACCCATCTGTTGTTCCTCTGAATCTCAGCTGCAATCAAGCAAATGAGACAGTCTGCTGTTGTTACTATAGTAATCAATGCAACCGACACAAAGGAAAATTGGCTAGCCTTGAGGATACGTCTCTGGCAGAAAAATCAAACACAATTTTACATAATTTGAGCCACTTTGTTCTTTTGTTCGGCTGTGCTATAACATGCGGGGTGCCCATTGTCAACGGGGGTGGTACCTCGGTTTCTTGCATCCCCCCATTTTCCCTTTCTTTCTTTCAAAAAAATAGTGAATAGATATTCAAGTCAAAGCTAAAATTATATCCAAAGGTAATAGGAGTTGACATCAAAGCTGGGAAGAAGTGATTCTTTTCTCAGTTTGGTTGGTATGAAGCTGGATTCTGTATAAGGATTAAGGAAAGCCTGGAAATACAGCTACATTTTTCTGATGAAAATTAAAATATATCCAATATAGAACATACATTAGGGATGTCACTATTGAGGAGTTTTGCTCTCCCAGGGAAGAATGAATCATTTTACCATTTCCCTTCTTGATACAAAAAAGTCATTGAAAATTGCACAAGCTTACAAAGCTTCACTGGCTAATTCATCAGGTCAGGATGATTTTTAACATCTTTGCTGATGAAGAAGTCAGTGATGCTTTGAAAGCTTGTGTGACGTATGTTCTGCTTTTTAGTTGAGCCAATAAAGTTATTATCATTTTGTGGATTTTGGATCTTGTTGTATTTTTGCTGCATGGACAACATGGCTATCCTTACGTTATCTGAAACCGGGCAGTTTTTGCACACTTGTTTGTTTTTTGATTGTTTGGCAACAGAAAAGCAGGGTACAAACAATATTTCTGTATAGAAAACAAGTTACGTGCACAGAAAACAGCACTGTTTTGTGTCAAAAAAACCCCATGCATTTTCTTGTGCAGAATAAGTCCCAAATGGTGAAGATTCCTGGCTGCCTAGGAATCTCCTCATCAGAGTTTCCTGACACTCAAAAAGCTATTTTTTCAATCATTTTTCTTTATTTTTGAATATTTTTTCCATTCTCAATACACACAAACATGTACACATAGGTGCCTGCCCCAGTATAGAGGTCTACTAGGTGATGAATCTGCGCTGGGTCAGTAGTCTAAATGGCCTCATAAAAATGCTTAAGTTATTTTGGAACCAGGTTCAGGGTCTTGCATGTTTCTTTTCATTTTGGACCAAAACCTGGATGCACAACCCCACTGACTTCCTTCTTTCTCCATAGGGGCAGTCATAAAAAGCAGAAAAGACATGTGGGGGATCTCACTGATCTCCCACATCATATCTATTTGGCCCTAAGACCCAGCCCACAAACCAATGGGGCATGGTGAGCAAGAGAGACCCAGGTTCATATCTCTGCCCATCCATGAAGCTGACCAAGTGATGTTGGGTTAATTCCACTTGTGAGTCCAGCCTACTCCACAGCGACTACATCTGCACTGTAGAAATTATGCAGCTTGACAAGGAAAAAGCCTTACCTTGTTAGCATAGAAATTGGCCAGTCGTCTCCCAGTTAGAGAACCAGAGACGAGACAAGTCCCTCTTCTGTTAAGCAAGACAGCTCAGGGTATGAACAAGTTGAGGAACCGTCCCCCCTAAGAATGGTACAGTCAAAAACAACTAACACAAGCTCTCCAACTTGTTGCATTGCACAGGTACATTAAAGGTTTGCTTGGAAGGGGCTCTTCTTTAATCTCTGTCCAGCATTCAGCTGCACGCATTATCACTTCCACCCACAGCTGTGACCATATCTCTCCTGTGTTGGCATCCCTTCACTGGCTCCCTCTCCCTTTCCGCATTCAGTATAAGCTCCTGCTGTTGACATTCAAAGCCCTCCATGGACTGGCCCCTCCTTACTTATCAGACCTTCTTTCTCCTCACCTTCCCACCAGGGCCCTCCGTTCTGGTAGTCAAGGGTTCCTGTCCCAGCCCAGGATTTCCTCTGCCCCATCCCGGATTCGCCCCTTTTCACTTGCTGCCCCTCACTCCTGGAACCTTCTTCCTCCACAAGCAAGAGCCATCACTTCTTTAACCAGCTTCAAAACGGAGCTGAAAACCATCCTATTCAGAGAAGCCTTCCCAGGCATCGCATAATTGTCGCTTACTATCTGATGTTCTGTTGTTGGCTGTTTATCGATCCATTTCCTGTATTGCTTTGTACTGTATATGTATTATCCTACTTGTGAGTATGTATCTTTCCTGGAAAATGATAACCTTCCATTTTGAAGCCAAGCCCTCCCTCCAGTCCATCTGCCTTGGTCCAGGCCTTGGAGGTAGAGAGGAACTGCTGGACCTCTTACCCTTTCCCTCCACCACTCCTTCTCCTTCTCTGTCATGTCTTTTTAGATTGTAAGCCCGGGCAGGGAACCGCTAACTAAAAGGATTGCATGACAGCGCTGTGTAATTTACAGCGCTTCATAAATAAAGGTTAATAATAATATTCTAAGAACATCTTTTCTAAAAACATCTGGGGCTGCTGCAGAATAAAGTAGTTTGACACAACTGAATGCATGGCCCAATGTGATAATATTCTGGGAGTTGTAATTCTGGGAGATATTTAGTCTTTTCCACCAGAGTGCATGGGTGCCAAATCCCAGGATTCCACAGCATTAAGCCATGGCAGTTAAAGTGGTGTCAAGCTGCATTATTTCTGCAGTGCAGATGAGGTCAGGGTTGTTCTGAGGCTAACAAGTAGAAGAGAAATAAGATATATTTCTTGCAGAAAAGGCAGGAGACAAAAATGTGAACCATCTTTACCCTCAAAACTGTCATTGGTTTATACTTCTCTGAACACACCTGATTAATATTTAGATGGGAGGATCTCTGAGATTTCCAAGTAGGGCTGAGAAAAAAATCTTGCCTCAAACTGTGGAAAGCCATGGGTGCCAGTTAGAGCTTACAAAAATGGGCTTAGGGATAGAAAATATTTTTTAAAATGATCAAAAACATGTTTTTCAAGTAACGAGAAGCTCTGATGAGAAGAATCCTGGACTGGTGTGAATTTGCACATTTCTGTGCAAAATTTGCCTGGGCTCATTTTGCACAGAAAAGAGCATTTTCTGTGCAGGAAAAGCTTTTTTCCCCTGTGCAGAAAACAACCACCTGCAAATTTTGCTCAAACAAGTCCCAAATCATTATTATGCTCCAAAACCTGTGTGGTTTTCAATGTCTTTCTTGCAGCCAGAAGAAAATTGCTAAAATTACTCATTGTTTTCTGCAAGAAGGAAATTGGTGACAAATTACATCTTTAAATGGGCCCTAGAGAGTAGTTGTCTGATTCACGGTATGCCAGTTTCCTACATTCCTTGTTCAACCACCAGAACTTTGCCATCTGAAAGGAGATCCGACAATTTGTTTGAGGTCACTCTGTCACACAAGCAATTATTAAGAGCCAATACCTACAATGTAAGCGTGTTTTTCACTATCAGCCCATTTGTTAATCTCCATTTAGGTGAAGGAGGATCACTTCCTCCCTCTCTCTTGCTCCCTTTTTCCAATGCCTGTTTGCTTCCAAAACAAACATCATTCATCTCAGCAGAACAGGATGAAATGCCATAGCGGCTGTAACTAAATACAATCCTCCAATGGCATGTTCACTGGATGATCTGAAAGCAATCAGATTAGGCCATGAAGCAAACAACACTCGAATGTTCACCCAAGGCCTAAACAATAATTCTGTGTTGTCAATTCCCACGGAAAGAGTTACAACAAAGGAGGTATCTATTTTATATTGCCCAGCCCATCAGTCCTCTCAAGTATGCCTGTTTTATCACCAAACCTGGGTTTTATATGTTTGATGGTAGTGATGATTTACACAAGCCAAAGGATATCTGAATGCATGGAATTTCTTGAGACAGACCATTGGCCTGTCTATTGCCACATTTTTTTCCTGCAGTTCCAGAGAACAGGACCTGAAGCAAATGGATTCAAACTACAGGAAAAGAGATTCCAACTCAAGATTAGGAAGAATGTCCTGACAGTAAGACCTATTTGACAGTGGAAGACACTCCCTCAGAGAGTGGTGGCATCTTCTTCTTTGGTAGTTTTCAAACAGAGGCTGGATAGAAATCTGTTGGGAGTGCTTACATTGTATATGCCTGCATGGCAGAATGGGGTTAGACTGGATGGCACTTGAGGTCTCTTCCAACTTTATGATTACACTCCTCCCTTCCCTTACGCAGGGGATCCATTCTGGACCCCCTGCGTAAGGAGAATTTCACATATGCTACTACCCCTTTTAAATGAATGGGGCTCATGCACGTGGCAGCATGGCGGTGCACGCACACCACAGGCACGCACGCCATTATCCTTTCCGGGGTGTGCTCGCCCTTTTTCCGGAGCGGCTTTCAGCATATGTGGACAACTGCGTAAGGCACACATGCATATAACATGGGCGCACTGTATATGATTCTGAAGGTGCTTTTATGAGAAACTGTCCTGGACTGCAGCCAGCACACCCACACTATGCCAATAAGAATGGGTAAGCAAGTTGAATAAAGTGATGGATATGAGACAGGCAGATAGATTGTAAAAAAAATTAAAAGGGATGACAGAGGAGGAGGAGAAGGAAGAAGAAGAAGATAGGGAGTGGAGTCTAGTGATGGATTATTGGAGAAAAATGAGGAAAGAAATAGAAGGAAGAAACTAAAGAAGGGTATAGAGGTAAAAAGAGTATATAGGTTGGTGTAGGGGAGAAGAAGAGGAGGAGGAATATAAGAAGAAAGGGGCAAACAGAGGGGAGGGCAGTGGGAAGCTTCTTTCTGGTCCACCTGGGTATGTATACGTAAGAGTATATGTATATGTAAAAGTAGATGTACTGAGATACCATAAAGAGAAAAAAAAAGAAAAGAAATAAAAAGGAAAAAAAATGGCTAAGAACAGCAAGTGGAAGCAGTCCACAGACCTTGCAAGGAGTAAGCGTGAGAGCAGTCCAAAAGCCAAGCTGAAGTCAGGATACCAGAAGTCAAAGCAGTCCGAAAGCCAAGCTGAAGTCAGGATACTGGGAGTCAGAGTAGTCAAAGCAGTCCAAGGTTACAGCAGCCAGAAGATAACAAGGGTCCAGTCCAAGATCAAAGCAACAAGGAGTCAAGATACAAAGTGCCAGCAGCAATCACACCAAGGAATCATGCAATAAACTCTGGCACTGAGTGGAGGCTTCTCTACAGCTTAAGTAAGGGAAACTCTCCCCTGTGCCACCTGAGGCTGGTTGGCTAATTGCCTCTCTGCAATTCTCCTGGATCTGCGCCTGCAAGCACTCTCAGCCGTTCTCTGTTTGTAAGTAGGCACATCCAGGCAAGCTTCCTCCCCAGAGTCACCACTAGGCTGTTGCACCACAGGAGGCATCTCCCTAGCACTAGGACCTGGTTGGGCCTCCTCCTCTGGGGCTGGGACCTGGCAGAGCAGGATTACCACCTGGTGTAGCCTCAATTAGCTCTTGCTCTGGAGGAGGCTCGTCCTCCTCCTCATCCTCCAAGAGCTGTTCTTGGCTGGCCATGACACAAACAATCCTGGAATGGACATGAGGGAAATCTGGATAAATGAACCAATAATTTGTTATAACCTGGTTAACCAGGTAGTATGGTAATCCAGAGTCTGAAGAGAGCACTCATTTTTGGATGGCTGGGTAGGTGGCAAAATGGCCCAGTTCCTGTAGTGATTTCCAGCCCAGTCATGCATAGGTAATCCCAGAAGATGGAGTGTCACAGTCTCAGCCAATCCATTGATTGTTCCACAAAGCTAATAGTCCAGATATCCAAAAGCTTAAAAGAGATGGGATCAAGAATGCCAGGAAACACAGGAACATCAAAAACACAACCGGTCAAAGAGGTTAAACAGCTGTGAACAACAAAGGATTCCTTGCAATTGTGGGTAAATTTATATGGGGGTTCCTGTGTCCCAAAAAATAAAAATGAGTCCTAGAATAGATCAAGCCTGAACTCTCACTGCAAACCAAGGAGAGTAAACTGAAACTGTCATAACTTGGCCTTGGAGAAGACATGATTCACTAGAGAAGACAATAATGCTTGGCAAGGTAGAAGGCAGTAGAAAATAAGGAAGATCACAGTGCAGAGAGTTAGACTCAGTCAAAGAAGCCATGGCACTGAGTCTTCAAGACCTGAGCAGGTCTGTTGAGGATAGGGTGACTTGGAGGTCTCTTTTTCATAGGGTTGCCATGAGTGAAGGTCAAGTTGAAGGCAGTTAACACTACAGTACCATCACCACCATTTCTGGATGCCAAGTGAATCAGTATCTTCTTTTTAACAGTCAGTTCCTCCAAGTTGCTCCTTCTTGGACTTCATCCTTGGACTTCAAAGGATGGCGGTGTCTCTTCAGCATTTGTCAAGTCCCACTGAGGAGGGAGCTGCTTCACCTGCCAGCTTCTCAGATTCAGGAAGGGAATCATCTGAAACTAGAAACAATCTGACTACTCTGCATTCAAATCTTTGGATTCCAGAGGATGACTTATGACATGACCTCTCAGCTATCAAAGCCCCCTCTCTCAGCTGGATGGGAAAATCTCTCAGGTGCGTTACAGGCGGGCCCATGAGGCACCATCATTACATGTGAGGGGTGGCGCTTCCTGACGCGCCTTGCCCCTCGCGCGTAATGACTACGTCAAAATGGCGGCGGCCGTTCCACACAGCCACCGCCATTTTGATGTTGCGGACGCTCTGCGTCCGCATGGTGCACGGCAGAAGTGACACCGCAAGTGCGCGACTAGCGCCTCGTGGTGTCTCTTCCGGGGCCGAGGAAGGAGCGCGATTTTCGCGCTCCTTCTTTGCTGCATCCAGGAACCACGCGGTTTGGATGCTGCGGTTCCCGGACGCAGCAACCAGCAGCGGCGCGAGACTGCCTCTTCTGGGCCGTCTGTAATGTGCCTCAGTTTTGCTTTCTTCCGTATTATAAAAATCACAACTTCTTTTCTCCCTTTTCATGAAGGAAGGGGCTAATTTGTACATATTGTTATCAGAAGGTGAACAAAAGGATGACTCTTCTCTAAAGCCACCTTGATGATAAGCAGGCAATTAAAGGCTACAATTTGCAACTCAGGTTATACATGGGTTCAGCCAAGGTGGTATGGCCCATTAGGAGGCAGTTGGATGTTTTCAGTAGCTGGGTCCTTCACCTTCTGCAAGTTATCAGTTCATTTCAGATGTTTTCTTGTTAAAGTTTATTAAAACTGTGACCCATTAGTCCAAGCTGCTATCTGATGTCTTCCCTGCAGGGATATTGGGAGCAGAGGTGCAATGTTTTTTCTTCTGCACCCAAATGCCATGGAAATCAAACATGCCATGTGCTTTCCTTGCATGTCACTGAATGATTGTTCAACATCATAGGCATCACATTATCTGCAAGAAACGTTTTATCACATCAGGCTGCTAAGACTCCACAGTTGTGTTAGTGTAGCAAACACAAACATAGTGGTCTGGGGACAATCATTTTCGCACAGTTCTTTAAAAGTGCCATGGTGCTGCTATAGTCCCAGTCTCTGTCTTCTGCATGCTGACCTTCGTAATCCTGACTTCCTGCTCTATGCCCTCCCCAGCATGCCTTTCGGTGTGTATTTTTATATGAAAATTTTCAAATTCACAGTCATAGAATCACAGAATCATAGAGTTGGAAGAAACCAAAAGGACCATCCAGTCCAACCCCTGCCATGCAGGAACTCTCATTCAAAGCATCCCCGACAGATGGCCATCCAGCCTCTGCTTAATGACCTCCAAGGAGGGAGACTCCACCACACTCCGAGGAAGAGTGTTCCACTGTCAAACAGCCTTTACTGTCAGGAAGTTCCTCCTAATGTTGGAGTGGAATCTCTGTTCCTGTGGCTTGCATCCATTGTTCTGGGTCCTGTTCTCTGGAACAGCAGAAAACAAGCTTGCTCCCTCCTCAATGTGACATCCTTTCAAATATTTAAACAGGGCTATCATATCACCTCTTAACCTTTTCTTCTCCAGGCTAAACATCCCCAGCTCCCTCAGTCGTTCCTCATAGGGCATGGTTTCCAGACCCTTCACCATTTTAGCTGTCTTCCTTTGGATATGCTCCAGTTTCTCAACATCCTTTTTCAATTGTGGTGCCCAGAACTGGACACAATATTCCAGTCACAGCAACTGATTAAGTTAAAAAAGAAAAGAAAGAAAAAATAAAAAAAAAGGACTGCCTGGAAATAGGGAGGGAGACCGAGAAGAGGGAGAGAGGAGCAAGATCACACCCACATGAATAAATAGTGGAAAAGCAGTGCAGTTGAGAGGCATTGATGTGGTTATGATATTTATTTAATCATTAAAATCCTGGCACTTTTATTCTGTGATTTCTGGCACCAATTCACCACACGTAATGTTTTAATTCATGTTCCTCTTATTCCTTGCTCAAATGTGCAGAAAATGCTCTGCACAATCTAAGGAAGATCTTAATTATGTTTGACTACATGAGCCAGTGTAGTGTAGTAGCTTGAACATTGGACTAGGATTCTGGGAGATAAAGATTCAAAACCCCATTTGGCCATGGAAACCCACTGGGTGGGTTACACTTTCTCAGCCTCAGTAGAAGGCAATGGCCAATCCCCTCTGAACAAACCTTGCCAAAAAAACCTCCATGATAGGTTTGTCTCAAGGTTGCCATAAGTCAGAAATTACTTGAAGGCCAACAACAACAATTGCTTAATTATATTAACTGGCCTAGTGTTGACTGGTAAATTCCACACTAGACATGTGGAGTGTTACATCAAGAGTGAAGAATCAGACACGCATATAGGACAAGATCTGACATCATGCTTGTACAGTGTATAATGCACTCATGTATTTACTCATGTAGGTAAACAATAGTTGTGCCAGACAACTCTTCTGTCGAATACTTGCATTGTACAATCGGTTGTGTATCTGCCAGTATGCCTGCTTATTGTCCCATCATGCAATGGGCAATGCACAGTGGATGTTTCTGCAATCCCAGTGAAGGAAGTGATGCACTGAAGGTCCAAGAAAGCCAAACAACTTGGCTGGAATCTGGTTATTTAGTCCCAGTTAGAGTAGGCTTATTAAATCTATGGTGGTGAGTTAACATGCATGTAAATTCAGTTCAACGAGAGCCAGTATGGCATAGTGGTTTGAGTGATGGGCTACATCTCTGGAGATCAGGGTTCGATTCCCTGCTCAGCCATGTAAACCCACTGGGCCACCTAGGGCAAGTCACATGCTCTTAGCCTTAGAAGAAGGCAATGGCAAACTGCCTCTGAGCAAACCTTGCCAAGAAAACCCTATGGTAGGTTTGTCTTAGGGTTGCCATAAGTAAGAAATGACTTGAAGGCACCCAACAACAATGACAACAACAACAACAACAACAAATTCAATTGATTTAATGACTCTCTTCTAGTAAGGATAATGATAGGTTTAACCTAGGTGAAATGGTTGCATTAGTGAAAGCCTATTTTTGGAACCATGAACTGAACACATCCATTGCCCAATGGCCTAAAGATTCATGCAACCCTTACACATACGATTGTACTTATTATATGTGTAAGGGTTGTATGTGGCCAACAGGATTCTGACTTTTATCTCTGCTCCTTCAAATAAAAACTTCAAGTTGCCGGGAGGGAGCAGCAACAACGCATCTGTGCAGATCTTTAAACAGTAGTGAATTGATTATCACCAATCAAGGATCCCGTTTTTCACCTACAGAACCCCATTCTGGGAGAAAGGAGGGATAGAAATCCAATGAATGGAGTTATCACATGAATAATCAAATGCAAGAGGAATGCATTTGTTAATTTTTAACCATACTTTAAAAAACAAAAACTTTTTTGGATTGGAACATAAGACTGCTTTAGGTGGAATTTCTGGTACTGATGGGGTTGGATTAGATGGGGACTTCTGATCCCTTCCTACTCTTGAATTCTATGGGTGGAGAAAGTGACCAAATATACATGCCAGAGGAAAGTTTGATGGAAGAATAGTTAATTCCTAACCAGAGTTTTGAAAAAATCCTTTTTTTTTGTATTGCACCTTCTTGAATCCGTCAGTAACCATAGCTCTGAGCATGTAGATGCTGGAAACTGTAGTCGAAAAATGTAACTACTGCAAGCTTTGTTCTTATCCATGGACATAGCTCCTCATGATAGTTCTAGCAACAAAACCTTTCTCCACAGATGTTCTTATTTCTCGTCCCATATGAGTTTTAGCTATTTCTCATCCCATGTGAAAATAGCTCATTAGCTTAGTTTATTTTCCATCCCATGTGAATCTTAGCTGCCATCCTCAGAGAGGTTTTAACTATCAAATGAAACATAAATGTCATCATGTAATTCTTCCTCATCATTTTGAGTTATTCATTTAATCAAACAAATGTACCCTTGACTGGCGCACTGCAAAAATCATCGTTCCTCTGAGTGTAGGGATGCAGTTAACCAGCTGGTAAATACAGTGGTACTGACATAACGAATGCAGACATATAGAGACTTATTATTATTATTATTATTAAACTTTATTTCTAAAGCGCTGTAATTATACACAGCGCTGTACAAAGTTGGTAAAATTAGAGAGAATATAAAAACCTGCCCAAGGCGTACATTCTAAAATAATAACAATTCAAATTAGCAAATCAGTCATTACTCTGAAATTGGAAATAACTAGTTATTTGTACTGAGTTCCTCTTCCTCCTCTTCCATTAAGAAGCTATGGCAAAGTTACATTGCACTTATAACGAAATGAGCGGTAATGTCATTCCTTTTGCAGTACAACTGGAGATATGGAGACATCTCACCATTGCTGAGACTCTTGTCAACATCAGCCATAGCAAGTGGCTCCCATGACAATGGGATGGTGACGTTGCCCTGCTTTTTTTAGTATGAACTTCAAAGGAAATCACTGAGGCACAGAATTGTATAGCAAATATATAACACCTTGAATCGATTCTTCCCGCCTTTATCACTGTTAGATTGTCTTCAGAGGGTTCCTTTATCCTTGGCAATAGCATGTCTTAGTAGACTTGTTCTAGTATATATCTCTATCTCAGTCTCAGTTGTATGGTAGAATGGGACCTTGTTATCTGTTGGGGTTTGGTTCCAGAATCCTCCATGGATAACAAAATCTGTGGATGCTCAAGTCCCATTAAATATAATGACACAGCAAAATGGTTTCCCTTATATCAAATGGCAAAATCAAGTTTTGCTTTTTGGAATTTATACTTTTTTGGAATATTTTCAAGCCGTAGATGCTTGAATCCCTGGATAAAAAAATCAGTGGATAAGGAGGTCCAACTTTATAATGGTTTGAGCACTGGACTATGACTCTGGAGACCAGAGCTGAGGTCCCTAACTGGCCAGTGGAAACCCACTGGGTGGTTGAAGCCTGCAGTACCATCTCGATTCACAATCCACTAGGAATGACATTCCCATATGTCATATTTGCTAGTGGTGGTAGTGGTGGGAATCAAGATTGAATGTTTAATAGAGGCAGGGACCCAAATGCCCAAGGGATGTACATGTTCAGTGCTGTTCACATGTTGCCCACCCCTGATCTACACCATCAACCTCTGAATCATTTGATGTCTTTCTCTGGAGTTTCCTTTCTAGGCTAAATGAAAACTTCTGCCAGCCCCCAAGAGACATTCTGGATAATTGTCTATTATTATGAGGCTGAAAAGGACCAAATGAATTATACAGACTGCTTTTAAATGTACTAATTTATTGGTAGGTCAAGGAGCCAGTTCTGCAGCTTGGTTTCCCTTGGCAACAATAAAAATAACCACTACCTAAATAAATGGTAATTTCCTGCCTGCTTTATATAGGAAGACTCATGCTGTGCGCATAGACATTCAACAACCTTCCTTGCAGACATGGGTAATTCAAAAATTGTGTAGATTGGGCTGGGGCAGCAGAACAAGTCCATATCTAACCAAGTATGTCCTTCAATGGCAAGGTTCAGGATGTGAGATTGCTCCTTTAAAGTTTGGACTGAAATCCAGAGAGGATCCCACATCCTGAACTCGATCCTTTAATAGGTTTCACGTCTTAGACAGCACTTTTCAAGTTCAGTCTAAAATCCAATGGAGTCCACCAGTCACCATTGATGTCTTCATTTGCTGCCAAAGCTGGGAGCCCATTTCAGTTGCAAGAGACCTAGTGATTGTCTATACATTTTGCAGAAACTTTTTGCAACACCTGGAGGCAAACATTTACTTCCAAGAGCAATGGATCGAAATAACATTTCCACCAAATGAAGCTTACAAGCATTCCGGTCTTTTGGGGAACGTGAAGGTATGGAGTGAATTTTGTTTCAGCTTGGTTTTTGATGTTTATCAAAATCCACCCATTTCTTCATATTGAGGATGGGAAGGACTTGAGTGCTGTTGTTTCTAAAACCCAAATAAGGAGTAGGAAATCAAAAGTGACAGATTTATCAGCTGAGTCTTAGGGCTTTGAATTCTTGGCTCTTAAACGTCTGGGTAGGAACAGCTATGTATTCAGTCCTATTCATGCTGAATTGAAATTGCTACATTAAGAGACTTAGTTGTCCCATCCTAGGAGAAAGATGGACTATAAGTCAAATAAATAAACACAGTCATTTTCACCATGAAAATTATTATCCCTGTTGAATCAGGATGGCGCAAATTTGGGTTGTTGTTGCTGTTATTGTTGTGTGACTTCAAGTCATTTGGGCATGATTTCATTTCAGTTTGTTTTCAAAGAATTTACAGAAATTGACCTTTCTATCCCATATCCTAGATGGAAAACTTTTGTTTTGGACATGTGAAAGAAAGCAAAAATGATATTAATCCGTTAATAGCGTGTTTTTCCCCCTGACCAAAGGTGACCACTGAACCAGGGATGGGGATGTATGCCTTTTCAGAAGTTGTGGGACTCCAAGCCCCAATCATTGGCTGGCGCTAGGGAGAGAAGCAGACCAACCTGCAGGAGCTAAACTTTTAGCCGTGCCATCCATGGCTATCTGTGGGACATGGCATCAGTGTTGGGGAAAGCTCCAAAGCAAAACACAGTATTTTGAAACTTCATGACCACGGTGGTGCTAAAATGTAACTCTTGTACTGTGTGTCCAATGAGGCCCAGAAATGTAGGAACAATCTGGAGAAAAGATGGGAGGCTGAATGTGATAGTTAACAATATTGGAATAATAAGAGCATTGCACCCAACACATAAAGTCAATGGAACAATAGACTGATGGGAATGAATGCAATAGAATCACCACAAATTGCCACCTAATGACTAGCATGTCACACGCAGTTTCCCCAATGCCAATGTGAAAGGACATGCATTTGAATGGCATTAACCTGGCAATTAAACTTGTGAGTGCTCTTATTTGGGAGGTAGTGGAAGAAAAAATACCCAGATGAGTTCCTCATTTGAATTCAGGTGCAAGTTATACACGAGGAGAGTTACACAACAAAAACAACAGAAAAAAGAGGGTTTTGGCTCAGATCTGGTCACAAGCATCTGTATCACCAGCTAGTTTCTTTCTCTAAGGTTGCTATGCCTCCTGAGGCTCAGAAATAGAAAGATAATGGACACTGTCTCCATGAAAGAAGGTTACATCTTGGAAAAGTTACTTTTTGAGCTATAACTCTCAGAATCCAGCATACCGCTCCCAGATTCTTGTCATGGCTGGGGGAGTTGAGAAATGTGTGTGTGTTGTATGGCTTCAAATAAAGTTTGGCATATGGTGTCCCTAAGGCAACAATATCATCGGGTTTTCTTGGCAAGATTTGTTCAGAGAAGACTTGCCATTGCCCTTCCCTGGGGCTGAGAGGGTGTCACTTACCTACAGTCACCCAGTGAGTTTCATGGCTGAGCTGGGAATCGAACCCTGGTCTCCAGAGTCATAGTCCAACACTCAAACCATTAACCTTTCCACACTCTGAATGGGTTGGTGAAACAAGGAAGTCATGGCTGAGTTTAGTGGTGTCTGACAGGGACAGAGGATGGGATCCAGCTGATCCTTTAGCTATGAAGCCTAGAAGATATGAAAAGTTGCTATAAGGACTAGAAACTTGCTTTGACTTTTCCCTTCCTTGATGCAGCATTCTCAGTTGCAGAATCTCATATCCTAATCCAAATTATAACATGTATAACTATGCATACAACACCATTATCTTCCCCACTGTGGAAGGCACATTGCCACCTGTATAAATCCTGCAAATATAAAAAGGATTAGATGAAGACTGTGATCTAAGTGAAGAAATCCACTTTTGATTCCTTGCATGGGTCCACCCTTCTGGATCAGGTAGCATGTTTATATAGATAATAGGCAGAAAACATACATGGTTTTAGTTCTGATCTCTCCTGCCCTGTTGTAATATAGGTTTGAGAACAAAGGTCCAGGGTGTTACATATATCTCTCTTGTTCTATTATTATTCCTTTGCTTTGTTCCCCCAGCAGTATAATTTCCACCTGGAAGCTCATCACACATCTCTTTCAGTCCCAATTTGGCAGCAACGGTCCCAATTAATCCTCTGTTTTCCCATTTTTTTCAGCTGCTTTTAAAATGTCCCAGTTTCTCTCTCCTCCTACTCCTCCTTTTCTCATATGTCTTCAACTTACTTTAACTGCTGCTAATTGAGCTCAAATTGTAAAGGGGATTTAGACTTAATATACTGAATGGGGGAGAGGATAGGATACTTAATTAAGCATGCTTAAGTAAGTAACTTCTCCTAGCCAGACCTCTACAAACCTAATGGAAAGGTCATTCACCCATGTTCTGATAGTTGCTGGAATGGATCTACTTCTTCCCAGGCAGCTAATGACTGTAAGGTGTGGTGGTTTATAGTTGTGTCAATAGCATCATAATTGTGTCTAAATAGCAATCATGGATACAAAACAGTTGCCTAGATTTACTCATCTATAACTGTTTTGTATGCACAATCGCTACTGAAGGTGCATCTACACTGCAGCAATAATTCAAGCTTGACACCACTTTAAGTGCTGCAACTGCATCCCTATGGAACCCAGGGATATTGTAGTTGTACAAGGCCCTTCTTTGCCAAAGAATGCTGGTACCACACCAAACTACAGGCCTCAAGGTTCTGTCAGATGGAGCCATGGCAGTTAAAGTGGTGTCACACTTCATTATTTCTACAGGGTAGATGCATGCTTTTGACACTATTGCTACAATTGCAACCTACTTTACTGGCCATCAGCTGAATGGGGAGAAAGGGGCCCATTCTGCCAGCGATTGGAGCATGGAATAATGACATTTCCACCAGGTTTGGACATTCAAAAGGGTTTACAACAATTAAAAGGAATGCGGTTACAAAGAAATGGGTTAAGGCCTATAAAAGTTATCATCAAAACGCAATTAAACTAACACTTGAATTCAATCCATTCAGAGACAAAATATAAGTACTGTAGAGACTATAAAGCCTGTTCCAAAGGGAAAGAAGACAAACACATAATGTAAATGAGCAACTACAAACCATCTGTACAGGCATGGGAAGCATGCTCTTTATTAAAGCATCATTGTCTGCACTTTGCAATGGGGTAAAAACATGTGTGTGTGTGTGTGTGTGTGTATGATTAGCCAAGTTGGCAGTGTTCCTTCCCTTAGGGCTGAGATAATAATTGGTTCACTCTTTCCTGCCTACTTTGTCTGACTCCCACCTTGTGTTATGCTGCAAAGAATGGTGGAGAAAGAGGAGGCGATCCATTCGCATTGGCTTTCATTTATTCATGACCGTATAATTGCCGAACACATGGCCAGATTTGGGGGAAGGTTGCTGGTTTTATTAGAAGGAGAAAGTTTTCTTTCCCTTTTCTTTCTCGCTTTCTTTTCTCTTCTTCTTTTTGACACACAGGCAAGCATGAAGTGCCTACTTAATCCCAGAAGACATGAATAATTTCACAGGCTGTAAAACTGGGTTTATATTTGAATTGGGGCTTCATGTGCTCAAAAGGCAGCTGCGAGAGAGAGCCGGGATGCCAGAAAGTCTCCGTAAAAAATTCCAGTGGTCTTTGATCAGCCGTTGCCTTGGTGACAATGCGCGGCTCTGGGCTTGTTTTTCTCCAGCAATCCATTGGCAGTGCTCTAGATTTGGTACCTGAGTCCAGCATATTAGTGTTGAATAGCTATCTTTTTAACCTGTGGTTTAAGGAGACAGAACAGTGACATATTTTGCACTGCAACTTGGGTTAAAATATTTCCTTTAGCAACACAGCCAGCCCTATCATCAGGCAGGGTGAAACAAATGTTTCAAGCTGAAGATGTTAGGAGACAGAGAATGACAGACAGGTGGAAGAAGCTTACAAGACTAGCTGCATCCCTTGAAGAAACTATCCTTCTAGGGCTATGTCCACATGGGCCAAATACCATGCCCTCCTGCTCTCCTCGGACCATCAGGCCAGACAATGCAAAGCCCAGTCCCCAGTTCTGTGCAAAGTAAATGGATGACATACAGCCAGTTCAGTATCAAATCTGTGGTATATCCACTTTAAACTGAATTAAACACCTTACTTTTTGTGCTGGATTTCCCCAGAAGAGCCAGAGCATCTCAGAAACAATGGTGGGAGGCTGTTCACATGTGCCTTCTGTTGTGCTGCCTGTCATTGTTGCTGTTGATGTCAGAAGGATGTGCCCAGCCATGCGATTGATGCTGGGTGGTTTGTTTGCAGCCTCAGGGGGAGACGGTGCTGTGCAGGACAATGGGACACATGTGCAAACAGCTGCCCCCCATTCCTCTGGAATGCCCAGGCAACCAGGGGAAAGTTGGGGCAGCTTTGAGGCCAGGATACTGTGCTTACTCCTGGATTATTCTGGCCCATGAAGACACTACCTAGAAGGAAGATTCAGCTACAAGCCTAGTTATCTTCTCTTCAGAGAAAAGGGGGTGCCATTTTGTCCACCATCCCAGGGAAGAAAATGTCTTCGGCCATACCTTCCTTTTCAGAAGGAAATTTAGCTGGTTTGGGCAGACCTGGTCATATTTGTTTTCTGGGAGTCCTGTCAAAGCTTTAGCAATCATTGCTTCAGTAGCCGGACTCCTGTTGGTGACATACACAGCTAGAATTTCAAATGATGTTTGCATATGTCATTTTTGAGCATTGACAACGACTCTGGAGATCAGGGTTTATTCCCCACTCTCAGTCCCAGAAAACCCCTTGATAGGTTTGCCTTAGGATCCCCATAAGTCCAAAATGACTTGGAAGCAGAGAACAACAGCAACAGTAGGATATGCAAAGGAGCCCTAGTGGCACAGTGGTTAAATGGTGATACTGCAGCCAGAAGGTGGTGAGTTCAATCCCAGGACCCCAAGGTTGACTCAACCTTCCATCCTTTCGTAGGTCGGTAAAATGAGTACCCAACTTGTTGGGGGAAATAGGCATACAGATTGTAAACCACTTAGAGAGTGATGAGTTTAGTGATAAGCAGTATAGAAATGTAAATACTATTACGATAAATGCATGTCACACAACTGCAATTGTAGTCATAAAACAACACCTTTGGCAATACTTATCACATGATGTTGCCTCTGAGCCATAGCTGCTGTGCTTCCCAAGCATGGTTAAGGCATCCTTTTTCAATGATGTGAAATGTTGCTGCTGCAGCAGTTAGGATATTGACTGTTATGTAGTGTCAGTGTCTCCTCCTCTCCCTCTGCCCTCCATTCCACATACTTTTCCCAAGTAGTCTGATTTCTTTTCTTTTTGTTTATTTCTTTTCTTTTCTGTTTTAAAAACTTAAACTGCATTAGCATAATTGCATTAAAAAGTTAAAAAAAAGTAAAATAAAAAAATCCTGAAAGACATGTTGGGTAGGACATAAGACATAGAGTTGGAGTTAAAAGAGAGTCAGGAAAAGAGCATGATGGCAGAAACAACCCCATTTCTGCAACTGACAAAAGATGTTATGATGGCTGCTGACGAAACAGGTATCTTTCCATTTTCTTTAACTAACATGATTGCAGCAAGAACAGGGCTTGTGTGATAATGTCCAGAGTGTAGCCATGACATTGTGGTTACATGTCTGATGCAGAATCTAGGCTTGATGCCTTTAATCAGTACCCTTTTAAATAATTTGTAAGCTTCACTGAGTCCTGAAAAGGCAGGATAGGAGTGAAGAAAGTTGTTGTTGTATGCCTTCAAGCCATTTCAGACTTACAGCAACCTTAAGGCAAACCTATCACAGGATTTTCTTGGCAGCTATTGCCAGAGGGGGCTTGCCATGACTTGCCCAGGGTCACTCAGTGAGTTTCATGGCTGAGTGGGGATTCAAAGCCTTTTCTCCAGAGTCATAGTCCTATGTTCAAACCACTACGCCACACTGGCTCTCTATGAGTGAAGAAGACAACAACACATTTTGAAAAATGCCCATAATGATAGATGGAATTGGGATGAATTGGGCTCTGAAAAAGTGAGAACCTTCATGAGATCAGATCAGCACATCCTGTCTTGTTGTCCAGAGACTGGCACATAGGGATGGCCACTTTGCTCTGTCTAATGGTAGGGCCATCTCTGTCTGAGGATTAGCAAAACAAAGAGGCCCTGTGAATCTTTTCAAATGGAATGATGTGCAATTGCTTCTTCCACCATTTGCAACAATAACAAAATTGCTTTCTTTCACTCCTGTAAGGCGCAGGCAGCTCCATGATAAATAACAATGAAACCACATGTCAAAAGGAATACCCATCTCCCTTCCCTGACAAACACAATCGCTGGTGATTTTGAGCTGTCTGCTCTTGTTTTTCTTTTCATTCTGGCAAAACTTGGCAAACGTTTGCAGAAAATGCAGAAAGAAAAGGGACAAGGGGAGAGCAAACAGGAGGGGGCTCACAAAAGCATCATCTTTCATAACATGTTGTATGAAACAAATGAACAATTTTGATCCAGCACTGCCAGAAAGTTTTCATGCGTGGAAGAAGGAAGGTTTTCGCAACGATGTTCAAACAATATGACTGGGAGATTGCACCGGAGGGTTGTGACATTTCAAATCATGCCTGTTTTGCCGAAACTCAAGCATTGTCTCATTTCAACAAGCCTTGCTTAATGGCATTCCTGTAACACATTTTAATGTTGTTATGGGAATAAAACAAATGATGGATGACTACATTAGGAGTGTGTGTGTGCTGTGCGTGTCAAAATGTCATTTGAATGATCTCCTCGTTGCTTGTTCGCTTTTCATTTTCATATCCCATAGTGGTGATATATTTAAAACCCTCTTTACTAAAGATCCATATTACGTGGGAAAGAGATATTTAATGCAAACAAGCTTTCACAGAAGAACAGATTATTACATTAAGGATCACTGCTGGGCTTTGTAGTTGCTATGTGGCACCAAGTCGGCTTCAACTAATGGTTAATCCATGAATGAGAAACAGCCCCCATATGAGACCTTGTAATTTATAACCCAGCTCAGGTCTTGCAAAGTCAGGGCCATGGCTTCCTTGAGGGGGGTGAATTCCATTTTATCCAGCATTGTCATCTTTTCCAGGGATTCATGCCATCTCACAAAATGTCCAAAACATGATAAGCTCAGTTAAGACCCTTATCGCCAGATAATCCAAAAAGGAGTGGGAGACGACCAGCGTTTTCCGTGCCTGTCTGCATAACCTTGTAGCACTTCCATTCTCCTTCTCGAGGGACACAGTTGTAAAAATGTGACTTTTGTCAAACTGATTTTTTCAGCATGTCAAAAGACACACTTTTATAACTTTCTCCTACAAAAAGAGAATGGAAGGGATACGACGTCATGCGGAGATGCATGGAGAAAGCTGTTTCTCTCCCCCACTGTTTCGGATTTCTCTTGTGGTCAGGTTCTTAGTTTTTTTGGCTTCTAGTGAAGTTCAGCCTTGATTTGCTCTAGAACTCATTTACTCATCTTTTTGGTGGTCCATAGTATCTGCAAAACCTTCCTCCACAACTAATAAAACTGGTTTGATGTAATTTGGCTTGCTCCATCCAGGAATAAATTAATCATACACCCAAACTGTACATGTTGATTATTACAGGTGACATGTTGGGAATCTTAGGCAGGAACCAGGAGTAGAGACAAGCAATTGTTGGAGGATTTTGCTAACCTTTAGAACCTAAGAACACATTGCTTGTGGCACATCTCTCTGTCTAGCCATATAATGTTATAGCTTTCTTAAAAGAGTGGAACTTAAAGTATCTGAAAACAAGATTAAAATCACAAGCACACAATTACAATGTTAAAACTCTGTTAAACATGCTATCATAGTAAAACACAACTTTATTAAACACAATTGAAGAAATTCAGTAAAACCTCCAGTAATCGCTACAGTTCCAGATCTCAGGGCTTGCCCATGAGTCTTAGGGCCTGAACCCTTTTCTTTGGCCCTTAAGGCAAAAGGAAGGAATCTTAGAGTGAGAACATAGCCTTGAAAATCAAATATTTATACTGTTTGTTTCTGGTCCCCTACTGCTTCGCATGGCTAAGACGCAGCTACATAGACTGTTTTTGGTTCAGTCCTGAGCTTGGGGAACTTCACTTAATTAAATTATAACTCACTTGTGTTCTTAAATGCAATGGTTGCAATCCAAAATCCTCTAAGCAGAGCATAAATATCCACATATGGAGATATGTTGCACTGGTACTAAGGATCTTCCATGAGAATAGCAACACTGCAAAACATATCAATGACAGGGTGCTGTTTTGTAATGCACAACTGAAATATGTAATAGCAATGGACAATGTGCAATGCACAACATGTTACCTAATGGGTTTCATGGCTGAGAGGAGAATCAAACTCTGGTCTCCAGAGTCATAGTCCAACACTCAAACTGCTACATCATACTGCTCTGATTATAATTCTTTGTAGTGAGGTTTTAAACAATTGTAGAAGGGGAGAAATAGAAACTGACAAGAATCATACCTCTAAACCCAAAGCTTCAGGTACTTAATTCTTCAAAGTCTAGGATTGGATTTCTGTGTTTCTGCTGCTGAATTTAGCTTGCCACCTCTTTCTTTTCATGAGATGTTCCTTGTTTCCAGCACCTATAAGTCGCACAACTAGATAACATCCTCCTTTCCACATTGGAAATAGCTGCAGTAAAACCCACGCTGAATTTATCACTGCACTGACATGAGCCTCATTTACACTACAGAAATAATGCAGTTTGACACCTCTTTAACTGCTGTGGCTCAATTCTGGGATTTATAGTATTGTGAGATATTGTAGCCTTCCCTGTCAGAGAGCTCTGGTGCCACAACAAACTACAAATCCCAGAATTCCATAGCATTGAGTGATGACAGTTAAAGAGGTGCCGTGCATTACTTCTGCAGTGCAGATGAAGCCCTAAAAGCAACTAGACATGACTAGGAAGGACCCATCAAATTACATCAGTTTGGATGGCAGAACTGCAGGTTAAAGTATTGCTGGTTTCGATCCATTGTTAATAAATCCTTTAGGCTTTCCAGTGTCCCCAGAACTGGAGGGTGCAACAGGATTAGAAGCTTTCTGGATGAGCTTGTCAGAGGCTTGAGTTGAATCTCCCCTCATCCCAGTGACAGAATTGCCAAATCTCATTTCCACAGCATCTGGGAACACAGTTGCTTGTCAGAAAAGAAAGCCCTGTGCAGAGCTAGCGGAGGGGAATTTTATTTTATAGAGGACTATATTTATTTTACAGGGGAACCAGATTTTTAGGGGTTACCATGGAAGCAGATGCAAGGACTTGTCAAGAACTGGGATGCAGAGTCAGGGCATTGTCATGTGCCTGACACACTGTCAGAGCAGAAATCTCTGCTTTCTTGAATTCTCAAGATCTAACTGAAGGACCATTTTTCAAAAATCAAATCAAATTATATTTTATTATATTTGCAGACATGAGTGTGATGAGAGGGTGTTGAACCCCAAGTTCTCTTGGGAACCACTGCAACCCTAACCTTCCACACACCCAGGTATTAAAGACATAAGAGGCTTTATATACAGTTAGCTTCTGGTGGAACAAACACTGGATCAGAATCTACAGTCATGAAATAAGAAGACAAGAATAGGTAGAGCAGCCATGAAAGAACTAATCAAGAACCTAAGGTGTAAAGATATACAACTGAACACTAAAGCCATTCCTCATCACTATCTACGGATGCAAGAGCTGTACGGTGAAGAAAGCTGATAAGAAAATGATTTGAGATGTGAAGCTGGAGAGGATTCTGAGGATACTGTGGACAGCCAAATAGATAAACAAATAGATCCTTGAACAGATCAAGCCTGAACTTTCCCTGGAAGCCAAATGACTAAATTGAGGCGGTCATATTTTGGCCACATTATCAGGAGACATGAATCACTAGAAAATACATTAACGCTAGAAAAGGTGGAAGGAAGTATACAGAGAGGAAGAATGCCCACCAGATGGATAAACTCAGTAAGGAAGGTTATGGGTTATGGGTCCTGGAGATGTCTCATTCACATGGTTGCCATGATTTTGGAGTCGATTCAAGGGCAGTTAACATCAACAAATAACACTCTTTTGGTGGGAGACCCATACCAGGTGGTTTCCCCCTCTGGCAGTGGCAGGAACATGTGCATCCAGTGATGGCTGGGATGGTTGCCACTGCCATTCATGCCTGCAACTGCTGCTCTTTCACTTACGAAAGGATATCTTAGATGACTCCCTGTCCAAGGACCAAGATTTTCAAACCACTCACACTATGGTCCATTTAATGCAATCATAGCCCCAATCTTCCAAGTTACACCATGTCTAAAGTAGCCTTGATTTTGACCTGTTTGGACAACAGAAGCATATTGAGGATCATCAGTCGACACTACTAGTCTTCTGAGAGCACAGGATAATAGTAGTAATCCTTTCTAGGCACAGTCTGTACTCCCCAAGGAGACCAGTGAATTGCTTGATAATGTTCCTTGAAAGTGCATCTTCTTCTTTAATGGAGAACAGAGGATGTGGGTGGTAGAACTGAAGGAAGATGAATGAATTTGCATCTCAATCATGCAGGCATGGTGAACTCTCCCAGACTTGTCTAATTTCAGAAGCTGAGTAGGGTTAGAGCTCATTAAAATGTGGATGGGATTTTACTTTCAGGAAATGCCAGGAATCTCTAGACAGGCCAAGAAAAGAGTCACTGCCTCAATTGTCATGATGCCATCCTATGGAATCCTAGGATTGGTAGTTTTTTGTGGTACCAGAGCCCTCTGACAGAGAAGGCTAACTATCTCACAAAACTACAAATCCAAGAAGTCCATAGCACTGAGCCATATCAGTTAAAGAGATGGCAAACTGCATTATTTCTGCATTATAGATGCAGCTGTAGTCAGTATTTTACAGCTGAACTTATTTTTATCATTCAGAATTTCTTCCTAAAATATAGTTATAATCTCCCCCTCCCCCCCAATTTGAATCCATTGGTTTGGGCCCTACCCTCATGCGCAGTAGAAAACAAGTTCAAGTCATCTTCCATGTGACAAGAGTTCAGCTATTTGAAGATGCTATTATATCACTTCTCAGTTTTCAATTTTCAAGCTAAATATCCCCAGCTCCCTAAGCTATTTCTCATAAGGCTTGGTTTTTACACCTTTGATCATCTGGCCCACCATCTCTGGACATATCCTACCTTGTCATATCCTTCTTCACTTGTGGTACCCAGAACTAGACACAGTGTTTCAACTGAAGTCTGTCAAAGCAGGATGGTGCAGTCTTGTTACTTGCCTTGGTCCGAATACTAGAGTGTGATTTGTCCTGCACTTAGGAACTCAAAATGGGGCCTATGGTGATGTTAAAAACAATTGGATATTAATTTCCAGTGCAAGGTGGAGAGAGACATTTATTTTATTTATATCCATCTTCCTGCCAACAAATGTCATTCAAGGCAGTTAACAGTGTTAAGATTAAATAAAAATACAATTAAAATAGAATTGTAATGAATTATCACTAAATTAGAAATCTTATTGAAATACCACCAAATGCATAAAAACAGATTTTAAACCCAGTTAAATAGAGATGCCCCCTTTGCAGTGAAAACCTAGCTTACCGGTAGCTGCCGCTCTGAATGAAAATGCCTTTCCTTTTGGCAGAGGGAAGGAGCTGGAGTAGCCTTCCTTACCAAGGAATTATAGGATCTGGGAGCAGCCAATGAGAAAACCCTTTCATGTTCCTCTGAGTACGACAAGACTGCGAGAAGGACCTTTCCCAAAGATAATAGAATCTTAGAATAATAAGAGCTGGAAGAGACCCCATCCAACCCCTGCCATGCAGGAGGACAGAATCAAAGCACTCCCAACAGATGGTCATCCAGCCTCTTCTTAAAAACCTCCAAAGAAGGAGATTCCAGCACAATCTGAGGCAGCATGTTGACCAGCTCTTACCACTTACGAAGAAAGCTTTAGGTGGAATCTCTTTTCCTGTAGCTTGAATCCATTGCTCTGGGTCCTAGTCTCTGGATCAGCAGAAAATAAGCTTGCTCCATCCTCAATATGACATCCCTTCAACTATTTATGTATGGCTGTCATATCTCCTCTTAATATTCTCTTTCCCAGGCTAAATATCCAATTTCCTAAGCTACTCTCTACAGGGCTTTATGGTTCCCAGAACTTTCATCATTTTGGTCACCCTGCTCTGGACACATTCCAGCTTGTCAACATCCTTCTTGAATTCTGGTGCCCAGAACAGGATTCCAGATGAGGTCTGGCCAAAGCAGATTAGAAGTGGCATGATTATTTTCCTCAGTTAGGCACTATACTCCTAATGATGCAACCTAGGATTGCAGCCAAAACCTTAGCCACAATCCTGTTGGTGTCATACCCCTGTTTAAGTTATATTTCCGTATTTTGTGAAAAGGAACTCAAGCTCTGAGTCAATTACAAGCTAAACATGAGTCAACAGTGTGACGTGGCAGCCCAAAACCAATGCAGTTGTAGGATGCAACAATAGAGATTAGCAAAAGAGAGAGAGAGAGAGTAGTCTACTCTGTTCTGCTTTGGTCAGACCTCATCTGGAATACTGCATCCAGTTCTGCTTCCTTTGATTTAGATGGAAAGGGGTTATGTTTATTGAGAGAGAGGGGTGGAGAGAGAGAGATCGGTGGCATGAACATAGTGATAGTTCTCCAATTTGAGAAATGGCTGTCCCTATTTCTAAGTCTAGTTTTGCTGAAACAAACAACCAGACAAAATCCAAATCCCTAATCACTATTATAAAACCAGAATTGGTCCCTGGGAAGCTACATACCAGTTTTGTTAGTGGAAAGAAAAGCTCATTGCATGATTATAGTCAGAAATATAGGACAGCTGAGAGACAGAGACAGTTCTGCTTCCCTTTTCACAGCATGCATATTCTGTGGTTGATCTATGCAAGTGTGTGGATCGGGTCATTATATAGTTTAGACTAGGAATGGGTGGAAACCTGTGGTCTTCCAGATGTTCTTGGACTACAGATCCCATCATTCCTAACCATTTTCCATGATGGATGAGGCTGAGGAGGATTTGATGCCAACAACTGGAAAGGCCAGGCGTTGCCCATGTCTGGTGTAATCACTTGGTGGCACTGGAATTAGCTATAGATGGGTGGAATCATAGATTTTTGTGTGTCTCTTCTTTTCTACTTCAAAAGAAAGATAATATACCTCTTGCCTAGTGTCCTTACTAACGCATATTCTAAGTTTTCCATAACAGTACAGGAATTGGTCTTTCTTATAGAATTCTGTATCTGGAACATTGATCCACTTTGGAGGCCCATGTTCAGCTTACACTGCTGTCTGATAAAGATAGTTAAGACATGGGCTGGTTATTGGATCACAGGATTCCCTTGTTACCCTCCTATGGCTTTATGTACCATTCTGTTAGAGTGGAGCTCAAATGAATAGAGCCATGGATGTATGAGTCATGTTTGAATAAAGTCAGTTACTGAGAGATCAGGAACTGAGAGCAGTCCGCAGTCAAGTTCCAAGTGGTAAATCAATGTCAAAGATCCAAAGGGTTTAGCAGCAGAGTGATAAACAACCTGGGGGTCATAAACAGCAAATTTTTAAGCACATCTAAATCAAGGAAGCAGTTAAGTTTCAAAATTATGGGTGTTGTTTCCAACACTGGCCAGAGCTCCTGCCCTTCTTATAATGCTGAAGGCTTCTAGCCCCATCCAGATTCTCAGGGTGCATCTTCACTACAGAAATAAAACAGTTTGACACCACTTTAGCTTCTATGCCTCAAAGCTATGGTATTATGGGATCTGTAGTTTGGTGGGGACACTAGAGCTCTCTGACAGAGAAGGTTAAATAGTTCTCAAAACTACAAATCCTGAATTCCATAGCACTGAGCCATGGAAGTTAACACGGTGTCAAATAAAGATGTTCTTAGATGAGCTCCTTCCAGGCAAACCTTGATTGTAGCTGCACTTATATCAAGTGGGAGAATTTGTATTAGTTGCTTTTGACTACACCATTCCTCTCTACTGGTCTGTTTCTGGTATTGGGCATATTTTAATATGCTCGTGATGACTTATAAAACCTACAGAGTTTGGGTACATGGCTTAGTGCAAACTCTTGCTTTTTCCACCTTCTCTTGCTTTTGCCACCTTCAGAGGCATTTAATTTATATTTGGGGCCATTCTCACTACCAAAAGCTCCGAATCCTGATTCAAGCTATATGCCCCTAGTTTCCACTGGAAATCGATTCTGATCCTCATTTGATCGATTCCAGTGGGAAAAAAGCAGGGCAAATGCCAAAAACCCGGGATATTGCCCAGGAGAGGCAGAAGAGGCCCAGCAACTGTGCCGGAAGCCCCACCAGCCCCATGGAAGCTGCAGAGGCCCACTGGAGGCCCGCCGGTCCTGGAGAAACAGTGGAGGCCTGGCAGCAGTGCTGGAAGCCCTGCCAGCCCCAGTGAAAGCCGCAGAGGCCAAGCAGCAGCGCTGGAGCCCCCCCCCCCCCCCCACAGCCTCTGGGAGCGAGGTGTGGTGAAGATACATTGGGAAAGAAGAGAGCAAAAGAGGGTCCGGTTAGTTCCTGGCTGAAGGGCTGCTCTGTCTTCCCCAGTGGGAATGACAAGTGTGCCAATGGGAAAAACTGATTCCAAACAGGCCCCCTTTTCATAGTGAGGGGCCTTTTGGAATCGATTTGTTTAACGGGGCAAAGCTGAATCAGAACACGGGTTATTCCTCCAGTTGTTAGCCACACTGAGTCCCATTGTCAGGAGAAAGGCGGGATACTTCCAGATAGATTCTTTGTTCTTCCAGATCTATTTTTTCCTTTCTTGTTGTTTTTCTATTAGTAGGCATATGGTTTTAAAAAAAAATTATTCCAATAGCCCGAATGTGAAAATAAAAGGTTTTTAACAATGTACTGCATTGCTTTTTTTTTCATGTACAGGATGTGTTGAATATTTTTATATTGTTTAATGAGGTGTTTAACAACAGATTTGCATGATTTATCTGTTTGTTTCTTATCTGTATCTATTTTAACTTTGTAAGCTGCCTTGAGTTGGAGGTGGGTGAGTTATAAAGCAAACAGGCAAGCAGGCAAATGGTCCAGCACAAACTGCTTTTTTGAGGCATCTTTAAGAGGTATGTTCTTCTTTCGTCTTTATCTTCACTTACTCACAGGTTTGAAGATCATTTTATTCCAACAGTATTTGCCAAGATCCTGATCTTATAGGATTTATGTTGCTGCTGTTTAAGTTGCGTTCACTTTCAAATCTGAGGTTGTATTTTATTGTGGCTGATGTTATCGAAGCTGCTATGAATACAACAGTAAAAATGCAGAAAACTGAATAATTTGAAAATGTATCTAATGCTAATAGTATTTCAAAAGGAGCATCTCTAGAATAATGTGTTGGAACAGTGTTCCTTTAAAATGTGCTAAAATATTTTGTATGGCTAGAATTGCTAAGTCATAGCACTTGGCATGATGCAAAGGCATTTAACAGAGATAGCACCAGGCGACAACCCTTAGCCAAAACTGTATGTAAGTGCACTGAGACTCAGGGCATGTGTGGGTTGAAGATAGTGGTTTGGAGAGAGTGGGTTGGTGATGGCTGGCATTGATTGGATTGTTTGATAACAGACAGAGTAAGTTGATGGGGGTCTTGAGGAGTGTTTGGACATATTTGTATATACTGCAACTACTGATGAAGAACCTCCAAAGACTAGGGCTTCATTCCCACTACCTTTTAAACTGGACTGTGATTCAGTTTGAACTGGTATAAACGAGCATGGTTCCCACTTAATCCAAATCACTGATTCTGAAAGGGGGACCATGCTCTAGACCCATTTAACCCACGTCTTGTTGACGCTGTTTCCCCCCGCTTCTTTTCAACCAAATTGAATCTGCGCAAGTGGGAACCAGAACCGAATCAGATTCGAGTTCACAATTCGGTTTTAAATTAATCATTTCAGTGCAAATGGGAACTGGATGTGGATCAGAATTGGTTTATTACAACATGCAGTAAAGTGGAAATGGATGTCCTGTGCAGGAACTGATTCTATTTAAACCGATTAATTTCCCAGTGTGAACCACAAGTGGGTTATCTGCTTCAGGAACAGGTTTAAATAGAACTGATTCATTTGTGAATGGGAACCACAAGTGGCTTATTTTGATTTGATTCCATGCTAAAAAATGTCATCAGGGCAAATGTCGAATCGATCCATCAATTTGGATCGGAAAGCAATTTTTTGTAATGAGGCCTTGGAAGAATATTAACAGGGCCTGTGAGTTTATTCAAGTGGTCAGTGCCTTGCCAATACTTAAACTGAACTGGTGCTTCCATACTCTCTTACTGCTAGCTACTTCTGAGAGCGTTTACCTCTGATAGTGCTGTAAGTTGGCTTCCCTGGTGGGCCTAAAGTTTTTGCTTTTGTTACTGCACATCAAGCAGGGCATAGAAGAGAGCCAACATAATGAACTGAAGGAATCTGAGAATCCAAAGGACTGGAAAGAAAGGCAGGCAACACCACCTGGTCTCTTTATTTTATTTTACCATATCTATATTGATATGCTGGCTTTCTCCTAAATTGGACCCAAGGCAGCCCAAAAAAACATGCTTTTGAAAATGTGTAGATAGGGGAAGAGATGGAAGAAAGGCTGTAGAGAGACTGAGGAAAGATTGCACAGAGATGGGGAAAGAATGCAGAGAGAGCAGGAAAAGATGACATAGAGATAGGGGAAAGGATTGTAGAGAGATAGGGGAAAGCTAGAACAGAGATAGGACAGTCAGCCAGGGGGAAGAACAGGATAAGATTTTTGGGGGCTGTGTATTACATAGTCCATGGGTTAATGTGTGATCTCATTGTGCATTAAGAAACTTCTGCTTCCAACTGTGTCTGAATGTTTGTATTACATTTTGATAGAGAGTCTGCTCATACTTACCATAATGAACCCATTAAACAACACAACCACCAATCCATATGGGGATCCCCTATAGGCCCAGGTAATTGGTCCAAGGGGGTGGGATCTTGAGGGGAAATGGGGAGAGATGATTGACAGGAGCCCAAGGGGACAGGGATGTAGCCAAGGGGGGGGGTTCTGGGGGTCCGGACCCCCCCTTCCATTAGAAAAATGAATGGTGTGTGCTGCTGCGCGGCCTCACTCAAGCCCCATTATAATGATGACACTTAGTCTGGACCCCCCCCCCCTTCCTAAAATCCTAGCTACGTCCCTGAAGGAGAGGAAACCCAGAAGGGGAGAAAAAGAAGAATGAAGTGGGTAATGCATGGCTTTGCTCTTCTTCTGCAATGACACCAAGATTTTAGGTATGTGTGTGTATGTGTATGTGTGTGTTTCTGTGTGGAAGAACAAATCCAACGTTTTGTGTCTCTAAAACATCCAGTGTCTCCAAAACATCCAGCAAAAGTGGAGATGCATCTCTTCTCCTTTTCAGTTTCTCATTCTCTTTATCACACCCCTGGTGTAGGGAGGGCCAGGCTTGGACACACAATGTACAAGTTCCATTGTTTGCCGTCTTTTATTGATTTTCTTTTGAAAGAACAGCCTGTCCTTCCAGGGCAGCTTTGTCACTGATCGACATTTCGCCTTTCTCCTCCGCTGTAATGAAGGTCGCCGCAGCTTTAATCACCTCTGGAAAAACAAAACACACGAGAAGGGAAAACAGTGGAGTGGCATGCTAATCCTTCCTTAATGAGAACTCTCCGCTGCAGGCTTTGGAGGCAAGTAAGGTCTAACTATAGCTCACAAAAAATGACAACACCCCATCCGATGATAAAAGAGTAAGACAAATCACCATGGGAAGAAAGAAGAGGACCAAGCAGGGATACATCTCCACAGGGAGAAACAGGAGAACCAAAGAAGGACTGATTTTGTTCCTTCATTCTGTGATATGTCTATCCCAGAACCTTTCTGTGTATTACATCCAATGGGGATTAGACGGGACTAGCCATGCTGGCTGAAGGATGCTGGCAGTGGTTGGCTAGGATTGCTGGGTCAGGACCATCCCAGGCCTTGAGATTTGATTGACAAAACCTGATACCTGGAGAGGAACTCTTCTGATATTGATATTATTATTATTATTATTATTATTATTATTATTATTATTATTATTAATTATTATTATCTCTCCTCTCCCTATGGATCAAGGCTGAGAACAGCAACAATTTACAGAAAAACAACATCAGTTTAAAAAAATCAATTAAAACACATGTCAATTTATAGAGCATATGCATCGGAGGAAGTAGACTTTAGTCTATGAAAGCTCATGCCGCCAACTCCTTTCTTTCAGTTAGTCTCAAAAGTGCTACAAGATCTCTCTACATACTGATTCTATGGACTGACACCGCTATATCTTTGAATCAATTTAAAAGGACAAACAAGATGTGCACATGCTAAAACAATCCAAATTTAAAATTCATTATTTAAAAAATTCTCAGTTTAAAAATGATCTGGATAAGCCTGCTGGAAGAGACTGGTCTTCAATGCTGCTTTAACTTTAGACAGCATATTTAGCTGTTGAATCTCTTCCAGCAGGTCATTCCACAGTTTAGGGGCAGCTGAAGAAAAAGTCCTCTGACTGGCAGTTGCCAACCTAGTTTTGGCTAACTGGAGTAAATGTCCTCCAGAGGACGTATGGGGACAGATTATATGGGAGGAGGAGATCCCATAGGTAACCTAGACCTAAACCACGTAGGGCTTCAAAGTAAATTACCAACACAAGAGACAGGCTCTGGAGATTTCACAAGGGGTAACTCCTTGTGTGTACATTATCTCCAGCGTCCTTGAACCAATTGTCCAGAGAGAAGATTATCCTATCTCACTGATGCTTTCATGGGGTACAATAGCAGCTGGTGGGGGGTGGGGGGGTACTTTGGTTGCAGATCTATTCTTGAACCACTGACTGGTTGTAGTAGCAGTAAGCCTGGGCTGTTCTCCCTGACCTTCCAGAGTTGGGAAAGAAAGGAGACCCTCTCTCTGCTCTGTTTTTTCAGAGTAGATAAAGGCAAAACATATGAATGAATGAATGAATGAATGAATGAATGAAGGTTTATTTATATACCGCCGTTCCAATGATCACGGCGGTTAACAATAATAACAAAAACAATAACAATACATTATATAACATAGGAACCCCCCAAGATAAAACCATACAACATCATAAAAGCCATCATTCATTCCTAACTTAAAACCAATAAAAACATAAATAAAACCCCCTAGCTAAAACACGATCAACATCATTACAGGAGCAGATAACAATTCAAGACATGGTAGGGAAAGCTTGCCGAAACAAATGGGTCTTCAAATTCTTCTTAAAGGACTCAAGGGAGAGGGCTGAGCGGAGCTCGATAGGGAGAGAGTTCCAGGACTGCGGGGCAGCGACCGAAAAAGCCCTCTGTGCAGTTATTACATATCAAGGCATGTCCCCTCAACTGATCAGTTATGGGTGGTGGATGGAGCTGTGTGTAGGAGCACCCTGGTGCTAGCACCCACCTAAGGTGAGAGATGTTGAGTAAGGAGTTACAGGATACCTCCTTTTGTGATGTCCCACCATGTTCATATCCTAGTATAAATGAGTGGTGGTGGTACACCAGAATATGTCACCTATAGGATTCTGGTCTCAATATGATATTTTTACGTTCTGCATCTAGCAACGTGTTTTTCTTTATTCCTATGAAGGTAAGTATTGGTCTGCTTGGGTTACACCAAGGAATCCAGACTTCTTCCACTTCCAACAGTGCTCATCTACATGCTACTAGGAAACCCCTGAACTTGGGTTGAAGGCATCCATGTGTCCTGATTGAGCATAATTTCCCCCAATGAACTGGCATTTGGAGCTTTATTTGCCACATTTTTACCATGCTCTTTTCTCCAAAAAGGATCTCATGGGAGCTTCTGACAATAAAAAAGTAGGCAGTCCCTGCCTGTAGACTGGCAATACATAGGGATATCATAGAAAGAAAAGGGGTCAGAAAGGAGAAAAATGGAAAAAAGACAACAGGTGATAAGTTCATGATAGGGATGGGAAGAATATTTGAAAATATTTGAATTTTTTTTATTCGATTATTGTGAAACAAGAAGAATCTCAGACTGATGAGAATCTTTCCAATTCTGAACGTATTCTGCGCAAAGTTTACCCATGGTTGTTTTGTGCAAAAAACAATATTTTCTGTGCAGGAAAGAGCATTTTCTATGTAGAAATACACAGAAATAGTGTCTGTGGATTTTGTGTAGATTATGTTCTGAACTGTGAAAATTCTGTGCAGTGTCTGAAGACTTTCTTATGCCGAGAGGAAACTTGGTAAAACCACTTGTTGCTTCCTTTGAGGAGAAAATTAGTGAAGAATTACATCCCAAGTTACAGTTTAGGAGGTCATAGAGCTGTTTGGAAGCACAATGGAAGAGCTTCTGCTTCCCTTACCAGTGGAGGGGACTGTAAACTGCAGCTCCATCCAGATTCCATTCTGCTCTGGTCTGTTGATCAGTATTTATGGATTTGCTTTGTAATTTGTAAAAAAAGCCATCTAAGCTAGTGCTCCTTGCCACCTTGTAGCTGTGAATTTCATAAGTTAATGACATGTTGTATGGAAAAGTATAGCTTTATCTGATACCTGCTATGGACTATCTGATGGTGACACTTCCATCAGCATGACAGTATATCCCCCTAAAGCCATTTTACTCTGGATTCAATCTTCACTTCTATTTTAAGCCTGGATGCTGATAAAACCGACATGCCACTCAGTCCTTTCCCTGAGATGAGCTCTCCGATATCCCTCGCTATGCCCCGGCATTTCATTTCATTTCTTTTCATTTCACAGAACAGCCTGTTCTTAGCATGGCAGCTCCACCACTGAGTAGGACTGGCATATAATTAAAGCTTGAAGAACAAGAAGGAAAACAGAGCCACGGTTGATGCAGGAAAGCTTAAGGGCATGGAGTTGTTTGCATTTAGAACAAGTATCGCAGAGATGGATCAAATGTAGAGCTGGATTCACTGGCAGATTTTGGGGTGATTTGCAGATCAGCAAGGATTTCTGATTCTCATTGTTTAAGAATAACAAAACACACACACACACCACCATTATGATTCTCTTATCTTAAATTATAGTGAAATGAAGAATGATGAGTTACCTGGAACAGGGATGTAAAGAATACGCTTAAATGTTCTCATGCTCAACAAGTAGTGACACACTGAGACACCTCATGAGAAAAAGGTAATTGCAGCAGGACTTTTTGACTTTTGCATATCTGAACCTTTTTTTTTAAATGCGCACCCAAACAAACTTGTTTTCTGGCACAAACCAGAAGTCTCTTGCGCATGTGCGCGCGCGCGCACACACATACTTGCATTAAAATATACTTTGAAGAAACCACAGGCAATCTGCAAAACAGAGTTTCAATACTTTCAAAAACATCCCCAGGCTGCAAACTGAAGCTTCAGTTCTATGCAAAATTTTCCAATCTGCAAAATAGTTTCTGTTCTACATAAAATCTTCCCAGTCTGAAAACCAGAGCTTCTGTTTCATGTAAAACTTTCTAGGGCTCCTGACCAGAGTTCATTTCACAGCAAAATTTCCCCAGGCTTTAAATAGAAGCTTAGGCCCTGCGCAGACCGGCCTTAAAGGGCAGCTTGGGGGCAGAGTTGGGGCGTAGCGTCCACATGACCCATGCCCTGACTCCACCTCCAGAGTGGTGTGACACTGTGCACTGCTCCACATGGTGCGTTGCATCACAGCACTCCTCTGGCTCTGTGTTTGAATGATGCAGCACTGAAGGAGTGCCATAAAACTGTGGTGTCACAGCTATCATGCATGAGGTTGCCACGGTCCTGATCTGTTTGTAAAAGGGGCAGCTGGAGGCTGCCCCTTTGGTGCTGTCTGTGTCAGGGATGATGGGAGTTGTAGCTCTTCACCTCTGGCTTGAACTCACCACCTTGTTATGCACCGCGCTGACCAGTTTTGGCCAGTGGTTAAAGCTTTGCTCAAAAGCAGCAGAGTTACAGAGAATAGGCTGAAGACCCCGACAATCTCTCCAAGCCTTCTCACTCTTGCTTCCACAGAAGTCTTCATCCTTCTTCAGGATTCAGCTGGCTCTTGTAGCTTCACCCAAGACACCAGACAACTCAGTAGTCTTATATAAAAGATCTACTTTATTCTACTATATACAGCTCCAAAACTATCCAACACAACAATACTCTTCCACTACTACCGACAAAATACATTGGGATGCATAGTCATTATTATAGTCATTGCATGATACCACCCACTGCTGTCTGTTTCCACCCAGTGGGCGTGTACACCATTCTCATTGGTTCTCTTGGTTCATCCCATAATTAATGATTTCATCATCTCAGCCTTGACCACTTAACAATTTTCAGGTGTGTTCAATTATTCACTTTACATTTCTGTCCTTGGCATTTAGGACTTGTTAATTGTATTACCATTTACACCTGTGTGGCTTCTACTTGCTTCTGCTGAGTCACCCTGACTCTCACATACATGTTTTATTTCACTCACTGTATATCCCATGTTGCTTTTTCCTTAACAGTCTGCACAGCCCCTTATATCTGATCTCCAATGACTGAGTGAAAGTCAGAAACCTAAAATGACATAGTGCATCAAAATTTAGTATACATTATGCCTTTAGAATTGGCATAGGTGAGCCTCAGGACATTGAAAACAAAACCTGAAGTGATTTTTCCTTCATTATTTTTTTTTAAATCTATAGTTCCAAACTACTAGCTAACTACTTTGGTGGAAACTTTGGAACTATAACTCATACTTTCTTGAAGTAACTTCTCCTTCTCTGGGCTGTCTGTCAAATAATGTGTCCACCATGACAAATATTCTCAAAAAGCCTTCCGAAAGAATGCTACAAACAGCTTGAAAACCTCTCTTGGAATTTTTGGGTCCTCTGAATCCAGAAGTCCAATGCAGGAGTCAAAAGCTACATTTATTCCTTCCTAGACTGTCTCATAGAGATGATCTTTTGTCAGGAGACAATCGATGAAGCTGAGCAGGCTGCTTTAGCATTCAGAAAGCATCCTCACCAGACTTGGCTAATATACACCCTGCTAGCAGTTACTGTGCAGAATCAGGGGGGACTTGCAGCCACCGCATTACTGGTAGTAATGATAATCCTGTCTGGTAAAATCTGTTTTCCATTTATTTCTGGGACCCAGAAGATGAGTCAAGGCCACTTGTCCATCTCTATTAAGTACCGTGACCTTGGCATTAGGGACAGCAAAAACCTATCCTTCTCCTTCTTTGAAAACTGGCTATTTGATATGGTTCATTCCGTTCACTATGTCCCTAATGATTTAGGTGGTTATCTATTGTTTGGGAGAGGCAGCATGGTGCAGTGGTTTGAATGTCAAACTTAGATTCTGGGAGACCAGAAACCCTGCTGAGCCGATGGGGCTTTCCAGACGGCCCTTTGGGACGTCCGGAGGACGTCCCATTTTAAAAAAGGGGCGTCTCTTTTGGACGCCCCTGGGCCTCGTACGGACTCCGTCCGTACAAGATGGCGCCGGCCTTTCTACATGGCCGGCGCCATCTTTACGCATCGGACGCACAGCGTCCAGACGCGTCGCGCCGCTGCTGACGTAGCGAGCGCGCCCCTGGCGCCTCGCTACGTCGCAAACGCGACGCAGAAAGAAGCTCCATTTTGGAGCTTCTTTTTTCGGTCCGCGCGGGAGTCGGGCCGTCTATAGGCTCCGGCTCCCCCGCGGACCTTCTGGCGGCGGCGGCAGACCGCCGCAAAGCGGCGGTGTGTAGCCCACCATAGAAACTCCATAGAGACACACTCTCTCAGCCTCAGAGGCAACCCCACCTCTGAACAAATCTGGCCAAGAAAACCCCTTGACGGATTTGCCTTAGGGTCACCATCACTAGAAAGCACACACCACCAATAAACAAACAGTAACATTATCTTAGGGACTTTCCGCATTTCTGTCTTTCCTTCCTTCCTTTGAAAGGTGAGGAAATGCTACCATTTTGAAGGTTGTTTATATTCATGAGGAAAAAACCATGACCACAAATAAGGTGCGGTTTTATTTATTAGAGCTATTTCACTTTGCTAGGTTGAATACGTTTTCAGACATAATCTCAAAGAAGGAGAAGGAGAAGACAGAAAGGAATAAAGAGAATTATGCAAGAGAGCTGCATGGATTTGTAATGTTTCTCAGTACTGCTTGAAAACAAACATGCAGAGGCACTTAGAAAAACCATCATTTAAAAAAAAATTCCCAAAGAAAAGATGATCCGCCAAGAATGTCTCGCATCCAGGGAGGGAGGCAGACCCACAGCAAACCTTGCAAAAAGAAAATCAAAACCATCACTTTAACATTTCTGACTCTGACTTAGCATGGTAGTTTACTTTTGCTGTCACAAGTGTTTGCCAGGCTATGCCTTATCCATCATTGCTGCCTGCAAATAATGGAGATCTTGCCCTATCACACTTATGCTCCAGTCATTGGCAGAATGGTCATCCTTCCCCCCATGAAGATGATGCCTAGTAAAGTAGGTTGGGGGGCAGAGTTACAATTATTTCGACTGTGTCAAAATTGTGACTAAGTAGTAATTTCAAATATGAAACTGTTGCCCAGTTTTGCTCGTCTGCAGTTGTTCTGGGGTTTGACTTCCAGCTCATCCATGAAACCCACTGGGTGACCTTGGAGAAGTCACATGCTCTCAGCCTCAGGGGACGGCAATGGCAAACCTCCCCTGAATAAATCTTAACAGGAAAAAAAGGCTAGGGTTACCATAAGTCTGAGGGTGCATCTACATTGCAGAAATAATGCCGTTTGACATCACTTTAAGTGCTGTAGCTCCATCTGATGGAATCCTAGCATTTGTAATTTTACAAGGTCCTTAGCCTTCTCTACATGCTGGTACCACAAAAAACTACAAATCGCAGGATTCTGTGGAGCCATTGCAGTTAAAGTGGTGTCAAGCTGCATTATTTTGGCAGTGTATTTCTGTGTTATTTCTGCAGGCCAGAGTCAACTCAAAGGCACAGTACAATAACAAATGCATCCCAAACCCAATGTGTTTCACCGGAGTCTTCTTTAGTGATTGTTGTATTACAGTTCTCCCCAAAGATAAATAATAAAGTAAAAAGAGAGAGAATGGAACATAGGAGAAAATGAATACTTGAATCCAAATTAAAATGGCCCCCAAGGGATTGAAATGTTCATTCAGCGGTAAACCAAACTGGCAAAAGCCAGCCTGTCTTTGTTCAGTTTTCCCTTTATCTTTCATCTCATATGTTGTCTTATCTATATATCATTGAAATATGATGCTGTAAGATCAGATGTCATTCTGATTAAGAGAACTCTGGTGCTGCTTTCCTGAGTTGTATTTTCATTGCAAGTAGACACTGGGCTTGAATGATAAGGCAGGCAAGGTCTGACTTCTTACTTCCCGCTTTGGCAACTCTGCCTTGTGCTGATAAGACAGCAATTGTTGACTTATTTACTTTTCTTGAATAATTTATTATTCAGTCATTCCTGCAGAAATAGTTAGCCTTCTCTGTCAGAGAGCTCTCAGATTCACCCCTTTTCACTTGCTGCCCCTCACTCCTGGAACCTTCTTCCCCCGCGAGCAAGAGCCATCACTTCCTTAACCAACTTCAAAACGGAGCTGAAGACCATCCTGTTCAGAGAAGCCTTCCCAGGCATTGCATAATTCTCACTTGCTATTTGATGGTCTTTTGTTGTCTGTTTTATTGAATCATTTCCAGTATTGCTATGTATTTTATATGTTTTATCTTACTAGACAGGCCCCTTCCCCCCCACCACTCCCTTCTCCTTCTGTGTTGTGTCTTTTTAGATTGTAAGCCTGAGGGCAGGGAACCGTCCAATTAAAAAGATTGTATGTACAGCGCTGTGTAAATTTACAGCGCTTTATAAATAAAGGTTAATAATAATAATAATAATAATGCCACAACAAGCTAAAATTCCAGGATTCCATAGGATGCGAATGAAAGTGGTGTAAACTGCATTAATTCTGCAGTGTGGCAGCATCCAAAGAATGCACACATTAGCTGGTGCTACAGGAAAAAAAGGAAGATACTCATTATGGGCCTGGGTACATTTCAGTATTTGAGTATGGGATGTCAAAACACTATTTGAAAATGGTTCTGTTCCTTCTTAAAGGGTCAGAAGGCAGCACTGGGAGATCCCCAGATGTTGGTTTATGACGGCATGTGAGCAACACCTACAGTGGTATCATGATCACAACAGAGCAGAGCTGAGAGAAAAGGGTTCATTGGCATGTGTAGGAAAAAAAAAATAATCATAATTATTCATTACCAGGTTGACAAATGGGTTTATTGGCAGTCAGGAAACCTCATCATGAAGAATAATAGATAAGAGAGAACTGAACTAAATTGAACCAAATGGGGACATTTCACATGGGGCAAAAATATCCAACCACTTCAGCAGGAGAATTTGCACTCATGTAAGAATAAATGAGGGCCAGTGGTGTAGGGGTCTGAATGTTGGACTAGGACACTGGGAGACCAAGGTTTGAATCCAGATGTCTGCATGCAGGTGTTTATGCCACAAATGTAGTGGTTTGAGTGTGGGACTATGACTCTGGAGACCAGGGTTTGACTTCCAACTTGGCTGTGGAACCCCACTGGGTGATCCTGGGCAAGTCACGCTCTCTCAGCCTCAGAGGGTGGCAATGGCAAACCCGCTCCAAAGAAACATGCCAAGGAAACCCCATGACAGTTTCACCTTAGGGTTGCCAAAAGTTGGAAGTGACTTGAAGGTACGCAACAACAACAACAAAGACTTAATACCCTACAGGCATCAGATACTGTCTGATCTTGGAAGCTAAGTAGGGTCAGCTGTGGTTTGTACTTGGATGAGAGAGTGACAATGAATCCCAGGTGCTTTAGGTTATATTTCAAAGGAAGTAACTGGCAAAACCACCTCTGAGTATTCCTTGCCTAAGAAAACCCTATGAGATTCATGGGGTCACCATAAGTTGATAGGTGACCTGTGTGTGTATGTGTATACACACACACACAAGCCCCCAAGTGTTGCTTATCATGTCATTTTGATGGAGAGGAAACACATTCCAATTTCAGCATCAATATAATAGCAGGATATTAAGCTAACTTTCCATTTTATTGCCACTTAAGAGAAAGAGAAGAGATTGTTCTGCCAATGACGGGGAAAGGAGAGAAGCAAATTGGCTTCCCAGTGTCACATACCGAGTGTGAAAATGACAAGGACGCCTAGAAAATAAATAGGGAGCTTCACAGCGGCAGAAGAAAAGAGGAATGCTTCCAAAGTATGTGTATGTCTCTTTGGAAAAGCATAATAATTGCACGCATGAAATTGAAAATGCTTTGAAGTTTGTTTACTATGGTTTTATATCAAAACCTGATAAGATGGCTGTGGAAAAAACCTGCTGTTTCTCTCATTTTTGTTCCACTAATGCTGAACCAGCTCATTATTTTTCCTTTCTTTCTTCAAATGCCATTTTCATATCCATTTTTAAATTATATGCAAACAAAGGAGATACACCGAGGGCTGGAGGCTTCATGTCAATAAGATAGTGAATCTGCCTGGGCTTTACTCTCAAATGTGCAGGAGCTACCCAAGATGTTTAAACTGAGCCACAAAACAAGTTCAGCACTGTGGATAGTTCCAAGGGGGGGTGGCTTCCATGTGGGCTGCATCCGTACTGTAGAAATAATCCAGTTTGAGACCGATTTAATTGCCTTGGCTCAATGCTATGGAATTTTGGGAAGTGTAGTTTTGTGAGACATTTATCCTTCTCTGTCAGAGATCTCTAGTTCCATAACAAACTACACTTCCCAGAATTCCATAGCATTGGGTTATGCAGTTAAAGTGGTGTCAACCTGGATTATTTCTGCAGTGCAGATGCAGCCCTGCTATGGTGAGTTTGCACTTGGCATAAGACTTTAAAGGAACTGAACATAATGGGGGAAAGGGTTCAGAGTCTTACAGAGAACCATCAAAGAGGTGGAAGGTATCACAAGGATTCATAGACTTTGGTCCTTTAGGTGTTTTGGACTTCAACTCCCAGAAGCCCTAGCAATCAGGAATTCTGGGAGCTGAAGTCCAGAATCATAGAATCACAGAATTGGAAGAGACTACAAGGGCCATCCAGTCCAAGCCCCTGACATGCAGGAAATCTAAATCAAAGCATTCCCGACAGATGGCCATCCAGCCTCTGTTTGAAGACTTCCAAAGAAGGAGACTCCACTACACTCCGAGGGAGTGTGTTCTACTGTCGAACAGCCCTTACTGTCAGGAAGTTCCTCTTAATGTTGGGGTGGAACCTCTTTTCCTGCACCTTGCATCCATTGCTCTGGGTCCTGTTCTCTGGAGCAGCAGAAAACAAGCTTGCTCCCTCCTCAATATGAAATCCCTTCAAATATTTAAAGAGAGCTATCATATCACCTCTTAACCTTCTCTTCTCCAGGCTAAACATCCCTATCTCCCTAAGTTGTTCCTCATAAGGCTTTATGGTTTCCAGACCCTTCACCATTTTAGTCGCTCTTCTTTGGACACATGGCTCCAGTTTTTCAACATCCTTTTTAAATTGTGGTGCCCAGAACTGGATGCAATATTCCAGGTGGGGCCTGACCAGAGCAGAATAGAGTGGCACTATTACTTCCCTTGATCTAGACACTATACTTTGATTGATGCAGCCTAAAATCGCATTGGCTTTTTTAGCTGCCGCATCGCACTGTTGGCTCATGTTGAACTTGTGGTCTACTTGGACTCCCAGATCCCTTTCACACATATAAGTCTCTCGTTCAGCCAGGTGTCCCCCATCCTATATCTGTGCATTTCATTTTTCCACCCTAAGTGCAGTACCTTACATTTCTCCCTGTGGAAGTTCATTTTGTTAGCTTTGGCCCAGCTTTCTAATCTATTAAGGTAATTTTGAATTTTGATCCTGTCCTCTGGAGTATTAGCTACTCCTAGTTTGGTGTCATCTGCAAATTTGATAAGTATGCCCCCAATTCTGTCATCCAAGTCATTGATAAAGATGATGAGTAGCACTGGGCCCAGGACAGACCCCTGTGGGACCCCACTGGCCACTTCACTCCAGAACGTATAGAGGACCAATGTTTGGGAAACACTGATCTAGTCCAATCTCCTGCCTTGCAGGAATACAGAACTAATGTTCTCCTGCAAGAAAGCCACTCAGACTCCATCTGAAGACATCAAAATAAGGTGAGCCAACCACCCTCTGAGGAAATCTATTCCACTGTTGAACAGCTCTTACAGTCAAATAAGTTCTTCCAAATGTTTAGGTGAAATCTCTTTTATTATAATTTGAAGCTGTTGATTCATACTCCGGTTTCTGGAGCAGCAAAAAGTAAGCTTGCTGTGATCTTCTAAGGGTATTTAAAGATGGACATGATATCACATCTCAGTCTTCTCTTCTCCAGCGTAAACATACCAAGTTCCCTAAGTTATTCCCCATAAGTTATGTCTTGTCCTAATATCCCTTCCCTTCTCTCTTTTATGCCATTTAAGACCTCTGCTCTGTGCAATTGTATGAAACTCTTTGGAACTAATGATTCCAGGCTGTGATCTCTAGAGATTCCACACATTGGCTGTCTAATGGGGCTGAGCTGTGATGTTTGCCCAACACGCTTTGATACAGTCAGCCTCATTGCGCACATTCCTTTTTCTTCTTCTTTGTGTTAGTGAGGATAATGAGAGGAGATAATGATGGCACTCCCTTAGCAAATGAGTCACATTGCTCTTGAAGGGAAAAATGAGTTTCCCAACCCAAATCTAACACTTTGGCAAGCAAGGGCAAATAGTCACCCCACAGAATGTGTGTACAGAAGTCACTGATTGTACATTGCTTGAGATGGCACATCTATGCCATCAAGACTGTTATGTGCCCAGTGTGCCAATTCTTAAGAGACAATGCCAGGATGGAGAGATGCATTGGTCCTCTGTAGAACCACAGGCAGTGGTCACATGCCCTCTCATATCCTCCATTTTTATTTTTATTTTCAACCTCCCAAATACAAAAGTTGGTATCATGGGTCAACTTTGGCATGACAATATTTTCTCTTGGATTTCTTGTGTGTGTGTGCATAGGAACAAAGCCACAAATCCTAGAATTATATAGCATTGAGCCATGATAGTTAAAGTGGTATCATCCTATTTTACTTCTGCAGTGCAGATGCAGCCTTAGCAAAGAATTGCATATCCAGGAAAGAAAATTTGGGGCAGGCATCATCATTATACTCTGCCAAAATGCTTGGACTTTAGAAGGTGGCCAAATGGTGCTGAGTGCTGGTCCCAGCCATTCAGATGGCACTAGAGAATATTCTACCAAGGTTGCTGCTAAAGAAAATGAAGGCATCTTTTCTGATGCAGCAGAATGGAATCCAACTTCCAGAAGCAAATTGCTAGGCAGGATGTTTGCTCTCCTTTTCCTCTCCCTGGGATTGAATGATGTTATACAATATTATCCAGCATGACAGCCCTTCGATTTAATGATGAGACTGGCCAGATGATTGTAGTTTCACTTACCTCCCTTTGTGAGCATTCTTCCTTCTGTCAAAATCACTTTTTTTTGTCAGTGTCTCCAGCCATCAGCTTGATGAGAGCTGCAAAGTTTGGGAACCATGTGGGCTTCTAGATGTTCTTGAATTCCAGCACCCAGCAACTGCAGCAATCATAGACATGCTGAGGGTTTTCAGTTTCTTATTTCTAGGAGTTTATAGGGCCATTAATGACTCAGTGGGAATTGCATAGATGTCCTTATTTTATGTCAGGGTTGGAAACATGCTACTGTCCAGGTGTTGCTACTGTTCAGTGTATTGCAACTCCCAGCAGCTCTAGTTAAGATAGCCAAAAAGGGAGGAACTCCACAAATTCAACTACATCTGGAGAGCTACATTTTTCCAACTCTTGCAGTCCATGAAGTTGTGGTGGGAAGAATTCTCACAAAATGACACATTCTTGACTGAACAGACCGTCTGGACATAATGTGATGTTCTTCCAAGTGTGAGAACTCTCCTCTGTACCAGAAAAAAAATAAATCTCACCTCACAGGGGAACATACAAATTTTGCGATTTCATGTTCTCATGCAAGCAAATAAGACAAGTGGGGATAGCATCTATGCACATCAACAGTGGTTTTGCATATTCCTGGGTGTTTTGAAAGAGAAAGGCAACATTTCATTCACTAGTGGGATGCATGTCTGTTCATCTATACAAGATACATGTAGGTTTATTATGAGATGACTCATTAGAAGAGATGATGATGCCCGGTAAAGGGCAAGGCAGGTAAAAAGGAAGAGAACATGGCAGGTGGATTGATTCAGTCAAGGAAGCCAATGGCCCTGAGTTTGAAGGACTGTATTCATCACACAACTGACATGGAAGCATCAGGCTGCCCTGGAAGTTTAAAATGGCAACCTTCTTGTTCTCTGTCCACAAGCAGGTAAATATTTTTTTTATTTTGTTTTGGCAGGCCTTGGAAGACAGAGAGCTCTGGTGACACAAAAAACTACAATTCCAAGGATCCCTAGCACTGAGCCAGGGCAGTTAAAGTGGTCCCAAACAGGATTATTCTGCAGTGTGTTTTGGACTATACATGAATTTCATGTTTAGACTTGGGCTCCAACTCCAAGATATCTCATTATGCATATGTGAATATTCCAAAATACTCAAATATCCCAAATACTGCATTTGTTTAAATGTTGTATGCCATTTTGAGTCCCTAACTGGGAAATATGTGAGATATAAATTATTATTGGTTATTACCTTTAAAACCTAATAGGGTTTGGGTCCAGGTTACCTATGGGATCATCTCCTCCTTGGGGATATTCATTTCAACTGGCCAGGACTAGACTGGCAATGAGAGGACATTTTCATTGGCCACCCTTAGACTGTGGAATGACCAGCTGGGAGAGATTCGACAGCTAAACATGCTGTCTGGATTTGAAATGGTATTAAAGATCTATCTCTTCTGGCAGGCCTACCTAGTGGATTTTAAACTATGCATTTTAAATTGGTATATTTTTAATGTTATGCTAGAAGATTTTAATGTGTCCTATGTGTATGCGGTTAAATGGTTTTATATGTTTTAATCTGTGTTGAACCCAGCCTCAAGCCTTGGAGAGAGGTGTGTAAGAAGTAAAATGTATTGTTGTTGTTGTTGCTAGAAATTTACAACAGCTACTTAGCAAAAGCATATTTAACTTTAAATTAGGTTAACACTGCAGAAATAATCCAGTTTGAAACTGCTTTAACTGCCCTGGCTCAATGCTAGGGAATACTGGGAACTGTAGTGTTATGAGATATGTAGCCTTCTCTGTCAGAGAGCTCTGGTGCCACTAAACTGCAATTTCCAGGGCAGTTAAACGGTCTCAAACAAGATTATTTCTGCAGTGTGTTTTGGGCCATACATGAATTTCATGTTTAAGACTTGGGCTCTAACTCCAAGATATCTCCTTATGCATATGCAAATATTCAAAAATCCCCAAATATCCAAAATACTTCTAATCCTAAGCATTTCAGATAAGGGAGATGCAACCTGTAATTGCAAGATGTGAGCAGGGTTGTGGATGACTGGGGCTCAGTCACAGGATCACAATAAGTCAAAGCTGGCTTGATGACAAAAAACACCAAATGATGGACATAACTGAAAAATGTCCACAAACGTAGAATCATGGAGTTGGAAGAGACTCCAAGGGCTATCTAGTCCAATCCCCATCTGTCATGCAAGAAGACATAGTCCAAGCACCCCTGACAGATGGCATCCAGCCTCTGTTTAAAAACCTCCAAAGATGTGTATGCCATTGCCAAAGAGGTCTTACTATGAAGACATTCTCCCTAATGTTGAGTTGGAATTTCTTTTCTTGCAGCTTGAATCTATTGCTCCGGGTCCTAGTCTCTGGAGCAGCAGAAAACAAGCTTGCTTCTTTTTCAACATGACATCCCTTCAACATTCTGTAGTCAATGGGGAAAATATATCAAAGCGTACAAGGTTAGGGAACATGACTGTCCAAATACACTGTTATGTATGTGCGGGAAGGGGAGGAAAAGAGATTTGCAGGGAAATTCAGAACATAGACAAGATGAGCATGCTGGTGGAATTCTGGGAAATACAAGATAAGCAAACCTGAAAGAGTGCCTTTTCAAATCACTAACTGGAAAAGAGGCACATAACGGATGCGTCTTTCACAGGATATAAGATAGGAGAAGGAAGGTCCATTTACCTGTCACAGATAATAAATGGTAACCGAGCTAACTACCACCAATTTGTCTACCCTTCCCATCAAGACGTCATTCCCAAACCTTGTGATAGCAAATTCCATAAATCAATTATGAATTGTGTCAAGAAATGCTTCCTTTTACTATGTAAGCTTTCAACAGGGGACCTTGCTTAATTTTTTAAAACCCTATTCATTTTTCCTCCTCTCTCTATGACCCTCCAGACATCCTTGGATTGCAAGCCCCACCACCATCTAGTCTTTCAAGGAATGCTAGGAGTTGCAATATCTGGAGAGCCACATGAGTCCCACCCTGACCTAAAGCCACTTGGAATTCCCAACAAGAATATTACCTATTGAATCAATAAGATTTATATCAGTGGTAATATGTGATTCTGCAACTGATTCAGCGGTCTACTTTAGTAGATGTAGGCTCCTGACTTGAATTCTCTTCCTCTCTTTTCCCTCATTTTCTCAGTTCCTGTTACATTATTTTTCAGCTTCTGACTCAGATTTCCCAGACTACAAAAACCAGGTGGTCATGCCACTCTTATGAGGTCCACCAATTTTGGTACATACATAAAAAGAATCCTGCTAGATCTAGACCAAAGGTGCATCTAATTTATTGCCTTCCGCCTGAGCAGATGGTCCAGGATAGCACAGTCTGAGCCTGTGTTATCCTGGCCCTGGTGCTCACCTGGGTAGTCCCTCAGTTGACCCAGGGATGGGCAGGTGTTTGCACACCCATCCCTACACTGATCCAAGAACCAGGACTGGTGCTCCACTTCTTACCTATCTTTCCTTTACTTATCTTACATTACCTTACTTTACCTTTCTGATGGTTGATCCATCTAAGAAATCCCCAGTCACCCCCTCTGCTGTGGAAACAGGGTGCTTGGCTGCACCCATGTAGCCAGGCACCTTGTTTCCATGTCAGATGGGGTGACTGGGGAGGCTTCTCAGATGGATCAACTGTTGGAAAGGTAAAGCACAGTGATGTCTCTTTGCGCAGCCTGGTTTAGAAACTCCTTGGAAAACCAGGGCTAAATTACAGTTTGACACCACTTCAACTATCATGGCTCAGTGCTATGGAATTCTAGGACCTGTAGTTTTGTGAGACATTTAACCTCCTTTATTGCAGAGCTATGGTGCCGCAACAAACTAAAATTCCTAAAATTCCATAGCATTGAGCCATGATAGTGAAAGTGGTGTTAACCTAGATTATTTCTGCAGTGCGGATGCAGCCTCAGCGGGTTTTCTGTAGAGTTTACCTATACATTTTGAAAGCCCCAAAGTTCTATTGATATCTACTTGGAGAATGTCTGACATTGGGCAGAGTGCACAACTGGTAAATAATAAACCAATTGATCTTATTCTTTCCATTCTCTGAATGTCACTCTTCATACCTTCTTGTTCTAGCCTGTGTAATGAAGTCCACAATTAAGTTTTCCCCCCCTTGCTAACTCAGCATACCTTCCTTCTCTGTCTCACACGTTCAATGAATCATTACCTTAATTGGTTACTGGCGATTTCAGATGCTGCCCTTTTAGGAACCCTCCCTGAGTATATCTAGGATGCTTGTTCTCCTTGGATCAAAAATGAGAGGCAGATTCTGGATGTGTGTGTTTGAGAGAGAGAGAGAATGAGAAACACTGCCCATGAAAGGTCACTCCAAAGCACCGGCAAAGCAGAACCCCTTTTAATAGCAAACAAAATTATGGACATCTAAGGATGATTTCTCATTATTCATCATTTGGATCTTTCTCCCTGACTCATCTTTCTGCTGTTATGAGTACACACTGACATTTAAACATCATTGAGAGTTTAGTTAGTTTCTGTTTGGCATCCCAAATTCTGCAGCGTGACATAGGAGGGAGGTCATTTTCAGTGTGTGGGGAAACAGGAGCATCGTAAGAAAACCATGAAGGCCTTCCAAGGGCTTGATGGAACAAGAGATCCATTTTGCTCAGTATGATTCGGTGATGTTTGTTGTGGTGTGCCTTCAAGTCATTCCTAACTTACGGAAACCTTATCCTAAACCTAAACCTATCATGGGGTTTCTTGGCAAGATTTGTTCAGAGGAGTTTTCCCATGCCTGGGAGAGTATGACTTGCCCAAGATCATTCAGTGGGTTTCCATAGCTAAGCAGTGTCCTAGTCCAATGCTCAAACCACTACATCACACTGGCTCTGTTACTGAGAGTGGACAAAAAAAATATTTCTGGGAAGGATACAGATGGGGTAGGTACACCCTATATGTTTTGTCTCACAAGCTCCATGTCAAAAGAAGGGTATCGTCAAAAGAGGGGTGGTGAGAGAACCCTGGAGGGGAGGTTTGGGGAT
>NC_056527.1:6173704-6253225 GCF_019175285.1 Sceloporus undulatus | reverse complement strand
TTTGGCCCCATTTTTCTACCCTAGACCTTTCCCAAGATCACACTAGGACTGAAAACAAATAAAAGGTTTTTGCAAAAGAACAAATCCAAAAGTGACTGGAAGCCTGGTGGAAGTCTCAGTCCTGTATCCTGCTTAAGTCCAAAACTTGGAGTACACAAACAAAATGCACTGGGATTTTTTGGGAGGGCTGGATTGTTAGCGATGCATGTGGCACACAGGCTGCTCTTTGCCCATCCCTCCTTCATCATATTGGCAGAGCCAGGGATTGGAACAAAGACAGAACCAGGCTGACATCAGAGGAGCTGCACCCAACATTTGTTAACAGGAAGTTTCAATTTATGATGCTGTTTCTAAAGCTGTCTTCCTCATCCTGGTGCCTTCCAGATGTGTTGGGCTGCAGCTCCCATCATACTCAGCTAGTATGTTAGAAGAGCTTTCTTGAGGACCTCTTCCTAATGAGGCATGGACTCCATACAGAATATTCTATGTACCCATCTCTTTGTGGGTTTTGACTATTTGATTGTTTTAATAATCTGAATGTCATTTTATTGTTATAAGGGAATTTTAATCATTGTATTGGTAGACGTGATAATGGTTTTATTTTATATTGTTGTACTGTTGTATTTTATCGATCCTGATGGAGAGGCAGGGTATAAATATTATTATTATTATTATTATTATTATTATTATTATTATTGTTCTCTGGAGAGCTACTCTGGGTGCAACAAACCTGGGTGGGTGAGTGGGGGTTTCCTTGGAGTCAGTCATCATGGGAGAGGAGACCAAAAATATTGCCTGGGCTGCAGACGTCATTTTTGGGGTCTTCCTGTCTCAAGTGATGGGAGAGTCCCCACAGCTGCTCTCTGGACCTAACGTGACTTTAGGATGCTATGGTGAGGAAGTGCCAGTTGTTATGCATACAAAACAGTGGGAACAATTTTGGAGAAAATTGTGGACGCCGTCATTTCTCAGCCTTTTGGCTAGGATATAGAATCAGGGAGAGGGAGTGTTTGATGAGAACAAGACAAATCTCAGAATTTTGCTCATCCATTCTAAGATGCATCAACAGCTCTTTCATAGCGTGTTGTTACTTTTGCAGCTTGGGGAAGATACAGTATTTTTGCATTGCAAGCCTCAGAATCCTCTGGGCATCTCTGTCTCTTTCCCAAGCGAAAGGTGTTGGTGAGGAAAAGCTGGAGGTTGGGGACATAGAGGCAAGGGAAAGGTATAGGGCAAGGGCTATGGGGCTGGGGGGAGGCAAAAAGACTGTTGCCTTCAGTCCCGCACTAAGAATACCCTTTTAAAAGAAAACTAAAACTCTAAGACGCTGCCAGGCAACATGGCAACTGGCTGGGAATTCTGAGATTTGCAGTCAAAAAAGTAACTTTTTGAGGGATTTTTAAAAATAATTAGGGTGTGTTAGAGATGCCACTGCTTCTGCCTTGGGTCTCATGCCAATGCTTGTCATCTTTGCACAATTGTTGGGTTGCCAGCAACTAACAATACCTACTCTTGATGCCCCCTGGGTTCTCATTACTTTTGGGTAGGTTCTCCAGTCAGGAATGAGTGATCCCCAGTGGAAAATATATTTCAGTTTTCTTTCCTCACAATGTTCTGAGGACATGGTGGGGCATTAAAATGGAGACTCCTCACTCTGTCCAGACATCTGCTCATACCTGTCACCACAAGCTAAGCCTTTGGTGGCCCATTGATATTTTGAGTCAATGATCATTATTATGGCCCCATTCAGACTCACCTATTTGCGCTGGATGAAACTGGGCAGAATCAGGTCCCCCCCTCCCGAATTCCTCCGAAAGCAAGTGGTCACTAATAATTTACCTCAATCAGGGTAATTAAACCCTGAATGCCCTTGCAGCTCTTGTGGAGAGTTCACATTTGCGGAACTGGTTTAAAATGAAGGCACCTTTGCTGTCAATCAAATTCAGTTCTGCTTTCGTCAAGGTGACATTTCATACAGCCATTGGGCAATCGGACGTGTGCTTCCCCCCTCCTTTTAAAAAAACAACAACAGGTGGCAGTGTGCACATATTTTGTCAAATTTAAAAACCTCCAGATGTGTGTGTGTGTGTATTTGGGTCACTACATATTATGGCTCTTTCTCTGCCTCCGTTTTCAACCCCAAAATGCAATCTAATGCCATCTCTGCATCCTCTCTCCTTGCCACCCCAGAATGCCTCATACACATACAATAATAATAATAATAATAATAATAATAATAATAATAAATTCATCACCCCAAATGGCATCCCTGCATCCTTTGCTTTCCCTCAGCCACCCCAGAATTCCTTACAGACAGTAGCAAAAGCATTCTGTATCAATTTGCCAAATTGAGAGAGAAACATTTGTAGCCTTCGCATTGTAGCATTCGCATATAAAAAATAATTTAGAAAAATAGCCTTTTGCAAAGTGCGTGCTGCTGGGAGCAAGGAAATGAAAGGGAAAGTAGCACAAGCAGACACACATTCTATCTATATATGTATCTACCTGTAGCATGTGCATAGTCTGTCAAAAATAAAATAAAATAAAAAGAGAGGGAAAGCTGCCTGCGAGAGCGGAGGCTTCCTCCATTCCCTGCCTCCCTCTGACCTACCCTGAATTGACCCTTTCTCTGGCTCCTTCCTCCTCCTCCTTCCGATGCTGCCCCCCATGGCACTCTTCTTTCCCCCAGCTTCATCCTCCTCCTCCTCCTCCTCCAACACCTCATAGAATCATAGAATCATAGAGTTGGAAGAGACCGCAAGGGCCTTCCAGTCCAACCCCATTCTGCCATGCAGGAAATCTCAATAAAGGATCCCCGACAGATGGCCATCCAGCCTCTGCTTAAAGACCTCCAAAGAAGGAGCCTCCACTACACTCTGAGGGAGTGTGTTCCATGGTCGCACAACCCTTACTGACAGGAAGTTCTTCCTAATGTTGAGGTGGAATCTCTTTTCCTGCAGCTTGCATCCATTGTTCCTGGTCCTGTTCTCAGGAGCAGAAGAAAACAAGCTTGTTCCTCCTCAACATGACATCCCTTCAAATATTTAAACAGGGCTATCATATCACCTCTTAACCTTCTCTTCTCCAGGCTAAAAATCCCCAGCTCCCTGAGTTGTTCCTCATAGGGCAAGGTTTCCAGACCTTTCACCATTTTAGTCGCCCTCCTTTGGACATGCTCCAGTTTCTCAATGTCCTTTTTGAATTGTGGTGCCCAGAACTGGACACAATATTCCAGGTGGGGCCTGACCAGAGCAGAATAGAGTGACACTATTACTTCTCTTGATATAGACACTATACTTTTATTGATGCAGCCAAAAATTTCATTGGCCTTTTTAGCTGCCTCATCGCACTGTTGACTCATGTTCAACTTATGGTCTACTTGGACTCCCAGATCCCTTTCACATGTAGTCTCATTCAGCCTGGTGTCCCCCATCCTATATCTGTGCATTTCATTTTTCTGCCCTAAGTGCAGTACCTTACATTTCTCTGTGTTGAATTTCATTTTGTTAGCTTTGGCCCAGCTTTCTAGTCTAGTCAGATCATTTTGAATGTTGATCCTGTCCTCTGGAGTATTAGCTATTCCTCCTAATTTGGTGTCATCTGCAAATTTGATGAGTATGCCCCCAATTCTGTCATCCAAGTCATTGATAAAGATGTTGAATAACACTAGGCCCAGGACAGAGCCCTGTGGGACCCCACTGGTCACTTCTCTCCAGGATGAAGGGGAGGCATGTTTCGCCCTCTGCCCTGCCTCTGACCTAAATCCCTCCCTAAACTTGACCCAATCATGATTGGGGACAAGTTCATATTCACCGGACCTGGTTTTTTCCAAAAGATGCAGCTTTTACTTTGCTTCCAAATGATCTGCGCTAAGGGGCATTTGCCCCTCAATAAGTGTGCAAGCCTTGGATTCGCTTGTGGGAGATTCGCGGCGAATATGAACTTCCTATGGTTAATCCGGTTTCTGATCCGGGGTAAAAGGTAGTCTGAATGGCCCCTATATCTTCATCATCATCATCATCTTCATCTTCTTCTGCACCTCTCCCCATGGAGCAAGGTGGGGAACAACAACAAGTAACAGACACACCACATCACTTCAAATATACATCCATTTATAAGGACAAATAAGATGTACACATATCAAAACAACCCACACTTAAAATTCCGTTACCCTGGAAAAGTACAATGTGTGGGGGATTGTGGGTAATTAAACTGCCAAGCAGCCACTGAAGGAGAGTCAGCATCTCACCCTAACAAATCTATAAAGGTGAACAAACATTGTATAGAATCAACTGCCTGTAGCTAATTCCATATTTCATTTCTTTTAAAAGGAAAGAAAAACCTTCCCTGACATCTCTGGAAATACATTCCGTGCCCTTTTCCCATACTGTCTGCATACTTCCTTCTCTCTCCCTCTCGTTTCTGACTTAACTGGACTTCTTGAGCATCCAAGGGGAATGAAAGGTGATGGACAAGCAACACATTCCATAGCCGATTACCCAATTGACAGTCGTAAAGAGCGCTGACATTTCCTGCCTCAAAAGAGGAGACTCAAAGGCCAAACAGCACATTAACTTTGTGAATAATCCAGCTTCACAGTTTCCCAGCAGTTTCATTGATTGCTTCCCGCAACCTGAGTCAGAAGTAAGCCCAGTGGATTTATCTGGTGGTTTTAGGATCATAGAACCATAGAGTTGGAAGAGGCCATAAGGGCCATCCAATCCAGCCCCCTTTTTACATCAGGCTTGGTGCCAGCCACAGCCTCCATTCCCCTTCCCTCTTGCTGCCTTGTTCATCTGCCACCTTATGTCACCCTTACCACTAATAATAATAATAATAATAATAATAATAATAATAATAATTTATATTCCACTTAATCACTTGGAATCCAAGCGGATTACAACAATAAAAAGAATACAGTTAAAATTCTGAAACCCCTATTCCTGCCCCCCCCCCCAGTATAAAAACATAGTGATACTAAAAAGAGATTAAACCAGACAGATATTAAAACAGTAGTTAAAATCAATGGAAGATTTGTAAAAAAAGAAAAAAAGAAAAAAGAAATGTATAGCGGGGACCAGATAGGATGGAAAAGGGGATGGAGAAAAGGGGAGAGAAGTGGAGGGGGGGGGAAGCAGGAAAATAGAGGTGGACCTAGTCTGGAAAGGCCTGCTGGATGAGATCCGTCTTAATAGCCTTCTTAAAGGTTTCCAAGGTGGTAATCTGACGGATCTCATCCGGCAGGTCATTCCAGAGTCTAGGAGCAACTGCTGAAAAGGAGCGCTGGGTCACTGCCAAAAGTCTAATCCTCTTTGGTTGAAGCAGATTCTTCCCAGAAAAACGAAGAGTGCGGGGAGGATGATATGGGAGAAGGCGTTCCCGCAAGAAGTCAGGAACCAAGCTATGTAGGACTTTAAAGGTTAAAACCAACACTCTGTATCTTGCCCGGAAACTAACAGGCAGCCAGTGAAGGGATTTTAAAACTGGTGTAATGTGGGCAAATTTAGATATGCTAGTAACCAGCCTGGCTGCCAAATTCTGTACCAGTTGAAGTTTCCGAACTTGACACAGAGATAGCCCCATTACAAAAATGGAGCCGACTCTCTCAGGGAGAGAGCCAGAGTGGCAGCAAAGCCATGAAAGGTGTGCTCATTGTTCTGCCACATTGGGAGGTGGGCATGACTATGTGCCACCCTTCCTCCTGGGGGGTGTCACCTGGTGTGGTCTGCGCTCCCCTCACTGCCTAGTCATGCCACTACAAGCAGGAATACCAAATCAAAGCACACACTCCCAACAGATAGCTATCCACCCTGTTTGAAAACCTCCAAACAAGGAGACACCACCACTCTCTAGGGCAGCATATTCTACTGCCAAACAGCTCTTACCACCAAGAACTTCTTCCCAATGTTTAGGGAGAATCTCTTTTCCAGTAGTTTGCATCCATTGCTCCAGGTCCTAGTCTCTGGAGCAGCAAGAAAAAAGCTTGCTCTATCCTCAATAGGATTCCCTTCAAATATTTAAACACAGGTATCATGTCACCCCTTAACCTTCCCTTCTCCAAGCTAAACATTCCCACTCATAACGCATGGTTTTCAGACTTTCACCATTTTAGTCACCCTACTCTGGACATGCTCCAACTTCTCAACATCCTTCTTGAATTCTGGTGTCCAGAACCAGGATTCCGGGTGAGATCTGACCAAAGCAGAATAGCGTGGCACTATTACTTCCCTTGATTGAGACACTATTGGTACAACATTCATTGTCTTGGATCACAGCACTGACTGCAGACAATTTGCAACTTAAGTAAAGAGAACAATGTGTGTGTGTGTGTGTGTGTGTGTGTGTGTGTGTGTGTGTGTAAGAGTATTGAACTTCCTTTCAAGTATAGATCTTCCTGCCAAGTATAGATTTGAACACACTAGTAGCTGGTGGCTTCCTAGTCAGTGGGGGAGTGAATCCTCTCTGGATCTTAGTCCAAAATTTAAAGGAGCTTTCTAAAACGTTGGAGCCTTTTGATAAAATAGTTCCAGTGTCTGGATCACTCCTTTCAAGCTCAAACTAAATTCTGAAACGGATTCACTACCCTGCTGACATGGACACCTGTGCACAAAATAACATCCTTCATTTTCCAAGTGAGCATCTTCTGAGGCCCCACAGACTCTACCAAAACATTTAAGCTTTTCTGCTCTTGGGAGAGAGAACGAGGAAAACTAGCCCAAAATATCAGATCAGTCATGCAATATGTTAAGTGAACACCCCCACCAGCAAGACAAAAACAAATCCCATTAGAGTTAGCTTTCACGAAGCTATTCACTGTAACTTGAAACATAGACAGAGATGATGGGGATCACCATTTTCTGTTCCCAGCAGTACACACTTTTACTAAAGAGTCCTTAGTCAGAACTTGCCCTCTGCAAATTGTTGGGATGCTCTTCTTTGCTAATTGTCTTCTCAAGGGAACCAGTTGAGCAGTTTTCTTCTCACAGTGAGAAAGCCTTTGAAAACTGTACAGTTGTGAAAAACTATTCATAGTTTAAGACTTTCTTAGTGCAAAAACAAGTGTGCAGTTGGTTTGTCCATAAAAATATTTTTTCCTTGCCAAAATAGGCTGTATATTCTGTGCAGAACAGATTGCACAGGGGAGGGGGGACTACTTGTTTTCTGATGAGAAAACAATATTTCCTTCTTTGGAAGTCTCTAAACAGCAGTTGGATGGGCATCTATCAGGAATGCTTTTGTTGTGTGTTCTTGTATGGCAGAGGGTTGAATTAGATGACCCTTGGGGTCCCTCTCAACTCTAAGGTTCAATACTCTATGTACTGTTTACACAGAGAGGTAAAAAAGGAACCTGGTCACTTCAAAAATGGATGATTAACAAACACAGACTAACTGCTGCAGGGTACAAGAAGATTTGTCTAAGACCAACAAAAAGGAAATGATAGGAATATGCACTATGCTCAGAATTTACTGAGGGACATGCACACACACAAGTCATGCCAAGCATATAAGGCCAAAAATCCACCACTATGTGATGGAAGTGGAGTTGCCCAGACAGCATGTTCATTTGTATTTTGTCTTTCTCAGTTGCACACTCTGCACTGTGATTGTGCATTGTGATAATGCATTGTAGTTGTGCACTTTGCAATGTGATTACACACTGTGGTTGTACATCTGATGCTTTCCATTGTGGTTGTACATCCTCGAATTTCCATTATGCCTTTTCTCAGACAGATTTTGCCTATCCGTCCCAAACCTTTTCTGCTTTGGAAAAGGTTTTAATTTTTACATGAAACAACGTTATCGTTGCAATAAAACAAGAACTTGTTATGAATAGCAATCATGCCTCACAGCAGCCTTTTCCAATAATCCCATCCACATGCCACTGAGAAGTGGTCATTCCCGTTCTCCTCTGCTGTGATAAATGTCGGAGGAGTCTTAACTTCTTCCTCCCTTCTGTTTTCCTCCTGTGATGCTTATAAAATTGCTGTGAGTTATTAAAGCAAAGATTTGCTCCATTTTCTCAGTTTCCTTTCCCCGATGGAAATAACATTAATCTTGAGGGAGGATACTTAGTAAATTGGGATGAGAGCAGCAGACAGTATTACGAAAGAGAGGTGGCAAGTGAGCAAAACAAGGCAGATAAATGAGGCATCTTTCTCATATAAAGCAGCTGGTCTGTTGCACAGTTCCTGTTTTTCACTTTCTGGCAATGCCCAAAGTAGAGTAGAATCATAGAATCAGAAGGGGTCATCAAGGCTGCTGCCACACTGCAGAATGAATGCAATTCGATCCCACTGTAACTGTCATGGATTGATTCAATGGAATTCTAGGATTTGTAGTTTGTTGTGGCAACAGAGCACTCTGACAGAGAAGGCTAAATAGCTCACAAAACTACCAGATCCCAGAATTTCATCACAATGAGCCATGACAGTTAAAGCAGAGTCAAACTGCATTCATTCTGCAGTGTAGATGCAGCCCTAATTTAAATTCCTGCCATGCAGGAATGCATTGCTAAGCAACCCTGAGTGGTGGCCATCTAACCTATGTGAACCTGCTGGGGTATAATGTGTTGGAACCAAAGAGGAGTCAACACTTGTATGAAATACTTAGCGAGAGAATGAACTCAAAAAATCATGTCTGTCCTTTGGTTTCACCTCTAATCTCCCTTGATCTAAGTATTAAATCATTTTAGTCCTTTCTGCCTGCAAAGATCATTTCCCCCTTCTCGCAAAAGTTGGGTTGTCCTTTGTCTCCCTTTGTGTGGGAAAGAAGTGTCCATGAGGCTCTCACCTTATAATGAGTGCTAGCCAACTTCCAGACATGAGAGCCAGTCTTATGGGCTCTTCCACTGAAGCTTTAATAATCTTCTTTTGGTATGATTCTCAACAAAGCTTAGGGGTCTCTTCTGCTCAAAGCAGATCAAGGAAGACCACTGGGATGTTGCTGTGCTAGGAGGAGTCTTTGCTATGTGCCTTCATAGTCACTCTGATGTATGGCAAGGAGCAACTCTCTCCTAGGCAAGCAATGACAACTCTCTCCTAGGTTTTTTTTGGGGGGGGGGTGGATTTCTTCACAGAAGGTTTGCTGTTGCCTTCCTCTTCAGGCTGTGAAAGTAGGACTTGCCCAGTCGTGGGGTTCCATGGCTGAGGGGGATTTGAACACTAGTCTCTTGGAATCCTAGTCCCACATTCAAACTGCTACACCATGGCATCTCTCTGGCTTTTGAATCAACTCAAAAAAAGAAGAGACACCCATCTTTTCCAAGCGGAGTTTGGATGGTCATCTCACAGGGATGACTTCTTCATTGGCAAGGGATTATGCTGGTGCTAAATGACTCTTGAGTTGAACTCTGATGTTGCTGTTCCATGATCCGGCTCAGATCTGAGTTTGTGTGTTTGTATACATCCATCACCCTTCCAATGTGCTAGTTGGTAGCAGTTCCTGCCAATGTTGTGTGATCTGGAGGCAGCTGTTTGCTCAGCTCAGCTCCACCAGCAGCCTGTGTTTAATAAAGCCAAGGCATGTTTTCTTTGCCTCTTGTCTAATTTATTAGAGAGACTGAAGACTGTGGGACTGAGGGCATGTTTGCCTGCTGTGTGATGATAAGGCCACTACCAGTTGGGATGAAAGGAAAGGGAGATGAGCTGTCAGATGGGGCTGAAGGTTATCCTAATAGCTCCAAACTAACATCTAACCTGCTCACCTATCAAACTTATACCATAGATGTGATAGCTGCCTACACCCATTGGTTGGCATCAGTGAATGCCACTCTTGTCTTGAGGACTTTCTTGGCCTTTGTTAAGGATGAGCAAAGCTGTGTTTTGCTTTTCCTCCATTTTTGAATGGTGGCAATGACAAGCTCCTTCTCTTGAATGTATGAAGAAATTGGTGCAAGTTTGTACATTCTTATTAAAATAAATAAATAAATAAATAAATAAATGGAATTAAATTCTCTTCCATCAGCACTGGTCATATTCAAGAGGTATGGTTACTGCCTGCATGGAAAAGGTCACGCAGTGTCTATTTTCCATGTAGCTGTTAAGGATGAGAAGCCTGTCAGACAGAAGAGATGGCAACCCTGCTTCACAGCACTGCCTCAGAAGGATTCAAATTCAGCCTTTTAGAAAACAGGCAGTCAAAGCCCCAGACTTAGATGGACGGATCTGATTGTTTCACCTTTGCATTTCCAAATATTTCCATTTTTCCTCTCCTATTTTGTTTTGAAATTGAGGGTGGGGGGGGGGAATGGACCAAATAAATTTCTCATCCATCTCTGTCCCCGGTTTAATCTGTACTGCAGAAATAATGCAGTTTGACACTGCTTTAACTGCCATGGCACAATGCTATAGAATGCTGGGGTTTGTAGTTTTGTGAAATATTTCGCCTTCTCTGTCATTGATATCTAGTGCCTCAACAAACTTCAGATCCCAGGATATCCCAGGATGGAGCCATGACAGTTAAATTGGTGTCAAACTGCATTAATTCTGCAGTGCAGATTAGACCCCAATCTGTGGTCTTCTTCCTTCTTGTGGTCAGTGCCAGTTTTTATCTGTCCTGAAGACTTCATTTACAGTTCTGAATCCAAAATCATTTCTTTTTTTGGCTGTAGAGATCCAACCTCACTTCTAATTACCATTTTGGCCAATAGACAGATTTTAAAAGGAGTGCAAGAGTGTGGGTTTTCTGAAGGAGTTCTGGAAAAGTGTTTTCACTCGTTTTGGAATGTTTTGTGTAGAGTTCAGGCAATAAATAAATAAATAAATAAATAAATAAAAATCACATGACAATTATGCCAAAAATTAAATTGGGGTGTTCAAGGGATTTGGAGTGAGTAACTGAGGGCTTCAGAGGTCATAAAAATGCATTTCTAGTGCCATGTTTTCTTCACCTCTTCTGTAACCCATTTTTCCTTCCAGCTACTACTTCTCAACCCTATCATCCATGGCAGAGTCTCCTCCTGCCATGTTTCCCAGGCCTTTTGGAAAATACAACCCATTTTTCTTCTTAAGCAATTGAGACCTGCATCAATAGCATATTGATGAACCATGGCAGGATTAACTGAGTTCCTTTCCTAACTTTTAATCTGTCTTGATAGCATATTTGCATTGGATGAACCCCTTTGAGAACTGTTGGAATACAAAGGCTTTTAAGGCCTGTTAATTAAGGGTTTCCTCCCCCCCCCCCCCCCTTATATGCCTGATTTTAAGACTTTGCCCGGGGCAGTTGTCTTTTTACTAGTTGGAGTCTTCAGGAAGAGCATGGCACTCTGATAATTGGGCCGGCTGTGAAGCTTGAAAGAGCTGCCCATGATGCGCTGGAACTCATTAGCAGAGAAAGTGTTCATAACCAACTTTTTTTGAAGTATGGACCCCAGACCTTCATTGTCTGGTGGCTAGCTGCAGATCTGGGTCCCATGTTTTGTTTTTTAAATAAATTCATTAGTTTAAAAAAACATACAAAACATACAAAACAACACAAATATACCAAAAAAGAAAAGAAAAGAAAAAACTGAACTTACAGTAATTGTCATTTGAAAATCACCTTTACCAACATCATTTTCCTCTTCTTTCTATCTACAGTCTTTCTTTGATCACTCTTTACTTTCCTTTAATACCTGTTTTTTCCTTCTTTCTCTTTCTTGTTTTCATTCTCCATTCCTAAATCCTTTCTACTTACTTTACTCCCTCTCTACTCTCTTCTCCTCTAACTTTCCACTTCACTTCTCCTCTTCATTTCTTACATACTCTTCACCTTCTTCTCACTTACTCTAACCTTCAATCACATTCAATCACATTCTTTAACCTTCATTCATCACTCAAACTGACTTCCTTCTTATCAACCTCTGATTATTACAATTCTACCTCTCCTGACTTTTAATAACCGTATGCGTCTATATCTGACATTTATTGTTGTTGTTGTTAACTGCCCTCAAATTAACCTCGACTCATGATGACCCTTTGGATAAGACATCTCCAAGACTCCCCATCCACTGCTCTGCTTCGATCCTGCAAATTCATACATGTGATCTCCTTAATAGTCCATCCATCTAGCATTCAATCTTTCTCTGTTTCTACTACCCTCTATCTTTTCTAGCATTATTGTCTTTCCCAATGATTCATGCCTTCTCATGATATAGTCAAAGTATGACAGCCTCAATTTGATCCTCTTGGCTTCCAGGGAGAGTTCAGGCTTGATCTGTTTAAGGGTGCATCTGTTTGTCTTCTTGGCCATCCATTATATCCATAGCACTCTTCTCCAGTGCCACATCTCAAATAAGTTGATTTTCTTTTTAATCTGCTTTTCTCACTGTCCAGTTCTCAGATCTGTACATAGTGATGGGGAGTACCATGGCTTGGATTATTCTAACTTTGGTGCTCAATTATACATCTTTGCTCTTTAAGATCTTATCTATTTCTTTCATAGTCACCCTTCCCATTCCCAGTAGTCTTCTTATCTCTTGACTGCAGTTTCCATTCTAATCAATGTTTGATCCAAGGTATGAGAATCCTTTAACTATTCCAATTTCCTCATTGCCTAGTTTGAATTTATGTAGCTCCTCTATGGCCATTATTTTTGTTTTCTTTGTGTTCAGCAGCCAGCCTGTCATTGCACTTTCTTCCTTGACCTTCTTCAGTAATTGTTCCAAGTCCATTATGTTTTCCACTAATAATACAATTATAGCTCTCCATTTTTTTCCTTCACAGACAGCTCTCTATATATGAGGTACGACAAGCTGAGGGATTGTGTGTGAATGAAGGTTACATCCAGAATTTCTTGGCTGAGCAAGGATTTGAATTTGGGTCTTCGAATTTAAATATTTGGCCATATTTCCTATGCTAGTCCAGAAATGTGGAAGGGGGAGATTCAGTATAATAATAGTTTAGTTAATATTACAGTGAGCCCGTGCCATAAGCAGGCTTCACCTCTGTGGGTTTCAGCATACACTGAAGCCGCAGGACAATCTAGTGAATTCCATGTGCACATGTGCCATTATTTTCAATGGGGCGTAAGCATACATGATTTCCCCCTTACACAGGGTGGGGTAGGGATCCAGAACGGATTCCCTGCCTAAGGGAAGGGACGACTGTATTAGTAGCAGTAGTAGTTGTTGCCATGTGCTTTCAAGTTGACTCCAACTTATGGTAACCCTCTCTTAGGGTTTTCTTGTTTCAGATTTGTTCAGAGGAAGTTTGCCATTGCCTTCCTTTGAGGCTGAGAGAGTGCAACTCATCCAAAGTTACACAGTAGGTTTCCATGGCTGAGCAGGGATTCAAACTGGGGTTTCCCAGGATCCTAGTCTAACATTGAAATCATTACACCATGTCACCTCTCACAACATGTATACACAGATTTCTGTCAAAGGGCTTCTGGGAGGCCTGTGACAAAAATCAATAACTGTACAGTGCAAAATGTCCTCCTAATGCACCATATAACATGAAACAGAAAAACAGCAGAACACAACAAAGCAGAAACCAATGACATGTGTGTGTGATATTCAGTCACGGTTGTGAAACATGTTCCTTCCAGATGTTATTGGACTATGTTGGAAAATCAAGCATTCTTTCTATACCCTTCTCCCCCATATATATATATATATATATATATATATATATATATATATATATATTGCTGATAGAACAATTGGGGATTTTAGGTAGTATATGGCATGCCTATACTCATTCTGAGTTCTTTAGTGCAGGTTTCTCCATTTGCTCTTCTATCTATTGCAGTCCATGGTCATAAATACTTTCTGTATCTAAGCAGCCAGACAATGCGGACCTGAGAAACATCTAGGGTCGGTGGTCATATAAAAACTCTCCCTTCTCTACCGGCTTCCTTTCCTTTGTTCTCAACCTGACACAAGATAACAAGTTGGAGTTTTAAGTTCACTGGGGCTTTTCCTGAGCTTTTCGTGAGTTAGTTAGGATGCAGGTACTTCATGTGTGACAAGCAATTAGTAAAATTATTTAGTTCATAACTGGATGCTGCTTCATCGTTTTTATTTCAGTCAGTCAAAGCCAGTGAGGTACAAAAGACTGAGGCATGTCACTTTGGTTAAACTCTGCTGTTTCCAAACAGATCCAGTCTTCATATTTTTTCTCCAGAGGGACTATCATCCTGGGATATATTCCTTTTCCTTACAGACTGCACCTCCCAGCAGCCCAGGTCAGCACAGTCAATGAGGAAGAATGATGGGAGTTGCTGTCCTACAATATTTGGAGGGCTGTGGAATTCCCTGACATAAACAGGGATAATTAAAGTATCAAACCAAGGTTAGATGTAGAATTTGTTGCAGAATGCCTTCAGCTTATTTCTGATTTATGGCCACATTCAGGTCACTCTATCTATCATAAGTTTTTCTTGGAAAGAAGTTTTCAGAGGGGTTGCCACCATTGCTTTCCTGTCAGGCTAAGAAAGTGTGGCTTTCCCAATCGGTTGCCATGGCTGAGTGTGTATTTGAACCCTAGTCTGTGGAGTCCAATCCAGCACCCAAACTGCTACACCACACTAGTTTCACATGTTCAATACCTTCCTAAGACTGAAGATCTTTTATCAATAGTTTTTTGTGGGGGGGTTTTTTGGGGGGAGGGGTATGTGGCCATGTTCTAGAAGAGTTTATTCCTGACATTTTGCCAGCATTTTGCCACACACACACACACACACACCACCACCACCACCCTTTTTTCCTATTAAAGTTGCCTCCCAGACTTGAAACTTAACTTGAAAGTATCTTGCAAGGACTTGAGACTCGACTTGAGACTTGGAGTAAAAGACTTGAATAAATCACTGGATGGTAGCCACAAGAAGGAGGCCCTTTATGGAAAGTTCTCATGTATGAAATAATCTCCCGAGAGAGACATATCTGGCTCCTACTCTAAGGTCCTTTCTGTATCAAGCTAAGATATATTTATTTTCTAGGGCCAACATTTCTTGCTGACATATCAACCCCTCTTGGTGATGCAAACTGGCTGTGTTAGTGTTTGCTCTTTCTCACATACGTGGTCAATCAACTTTTATTTGTCCTGGCACTTGTTTCATCCTTTAATTTTCAATTTGGATTTTACTGTTAATTGCAAAGCCTGACTTGGGACTGAATTAAGACAATATACGTTTAAGACAATGTACATTGGGAGAGATTGGCCTTATGTTTGAATTTGTGCATTGCTTGTGTGCATTGCTTTGTGCGCCATAAACTGACCAATGTATGAAAAACCAAGAAAAAGATACGATAAATATAAATATAAATGTACATTGTCTTAATTTAATTCCAAGGCAGGCTTTGCACCTTTTCTGGATTGCAAGAAGGATATATATTTCTTTTCTTGCACTTCTTTCAAATATTTTCATCGGCATAAAGGCTTTTCCACCCTCTTTCCGCCCTTTCATATTTACCCTCTGACCAGAGAGGGTCATTTATCTTCCGCTGCACAGAATGTAATGAATAGGAACAGAATAGCCAGCAAGGGAAGCTGAGTTTTGGCGGCCACGGAGCCAAATGAGGTTACTGCAGTGCAATTAGATTACACCCAAACTCCCCGAATCAAATGAGGAACAAGGAGATGGAGTGTATTATTCAATTAGCCAGGATGCTCATGGATGGACCTTGGTGAGGCAGCAAGTATCAGCGACTGTATGGAAGCATGACAGTATTGAGCATTACAGGGAAGAGGCAGAAATCAGGGAGAACATATGTTTTAGGTCACCAAATCTGAAGATGAGATGATGGAATTGTGCCTGTACCGATGCCATCTGCAGGCCTCTGGCTATGTGTGCTTATGTATAGGTCTCATTGAAAAAATCACCATCATGAAACCCTCAAATGAGAGGCTGGCAATGTTAGTTTGGGGGGACTACAACACCTGGAATCCCTTGCCCATGCTGGGTGGATCGTTCTGGGAACTGTAGCCCCAAAATGTAACATTACCAAGCTGTGCTAAATGTCAAGGAGAAGGCTCATAACTTTCACCCTGACAAGCTGATTTTGAGCATCCAGGAACTTGTTTCTTCTACTAGGGAATCATCTGACTCTGAAAAGCTAAATATTTATTATTTGTTTGGTTTAAATCTTTTTTTTAAATCCCACTCTTCCCAAATTATCCTGCATAGGATATTTTGGCACTTGATACAGAAAATCCCTAGCAGTACAAATACAATATAAGATAGGCTAGCAGTCAGTATTGCAGTTATAGATTTATAACCTAGAGTTACAGATCTATAACTGCTCTGTGTTCACTCACTTTGTGTAGTCTTACTGTAGGACTATGAACTTTATCACATGAGAAAAGAAAACTGAAATGGAGCGGGAGAGAAGTGGCTTTCTCCCTGCATAACATCATAGCACTTCCATTCTCGTCCCGAGGAAGACGGTAATAAAAGTATGTCTTTTGTTACACTGGAAAAATCCATTCAACAAAAGGCATGCTTTTAGGATGGTCTCTCTCAGGAAGAGAGAGAAAGTGCTATGATGGCATGTGGAGAGGCATGGAAATCCACTACTCTACTGCTCTGTTTTCGCTTTCTTTTCTCATGCAATAAGGATCTATGTAAATGTCACCCCAAGCCATCTTAAGAATCAGGGTCCAGATAGTTTGAAGGAAGTCAATTGAGCTGCTGATCAGGGTGCAAGGAGTAGGATGTTTCCATACCTCCTCCGACCAGCAAGAAGGATGCTGTGGCTTAGTGGTCAAGATGCCAATTCTGATGACTGGAAGGTTGGAAGTTTGAGGCCCAAGTGCCACATGATGGGGTGAGCTCTCACCACTAGTTCCAGCTTCTGTCAACCTAGCAGTTCGAAAGCATGTAAAAGCACAAGTAGATAAATAGGTACCACTTTGATTGGAAGGTAACAGCATTCTGTACAGTCATAATGGCCACATGACCATCACAGTCATCTTTGGACAACGCTGGTTCTTCAGCTTAGTAACGGAGATGAGCACCATCCCCTACAGTCAGACCTGACTAGACATTCATGTCAAGGGAAACCTTTGCCTTTACCTACCAGCAAGGAAGACTGTAACAATCAGAAGCAGATTTCATTTGCAGCCTCACTTGCTGTAAGTATCCCACCCCTTGTGTCCTGATTGGATGTTGAACAGATTGCCTTCACCTGGTCTGCCTTAAGGTGGACAGGGAAGGTTGGGCAAGGACACATTAGTTAGATGGCATGATACAGAATGTAGTTGTTTGAGCCTTGGGCTATGATTCTGAAGATCAGGGTTTGAATCCCCACTCAGCCATGGAAACCCACTGGATCACCTTGTGCAAGTCACACTCCTTCAGCCTAGGAGGAAGGCCATGTGTGGGTAACAATCTCCCTTTGACCAAATCTGCCAAGAAAACCTCTTGATGGGTTGCCTTAGAATCACCGTAAGTTGGAAATGATTTGAAGTCACACAATACACAGGGTCCCAGCAGGATTCTAGTACCCCTAAAAGTAACTTATCCAGGCCCTAGCATTACTGGCAGCCATTACCACCCCTATAATGAGAAAATGTCATGCGACTGAGTTCCCCTTGCTGGCAGTGCTTAACTGCCTTGCATCCGCCTCCATTTATCAGCATTGGTCTTCATCAGAGAAAGTGGAGCAGAGGCTGTTTGAGTCCTTTGTTTCTGATTCAGACTCCAGCTGTCAGTGTGCAGATCCGTAATGACTTTTGTTAAGAAACTGGCTCCCGCAGCGTTGGATGGTGTGCTGATAACGAACACATCACCATGGTGCTCTTGTTTCCTAGACAGCTGCTGACATTCTGCCTCTGTGAGTAAACCAACTAAATAATATACAGGTTTTTGTTAAAGGCCCAGCCAATCAATAGTCTATTGGACTGGAACAAGCCACCTCATCCTGTTTAAAATGACTTCCAAAGAAGGCATTAATGCTCTACTCTTGCTCTTGATTATAAGTCTCCAGTGATCGTCAATGAATTATATTTTATTGCTATTCCCAGCATCAGAGAGCCAGCATGGTGTAGTGGTTTGAGTGTTGGATTGCAACCCTGGAGATCAGAGTTTGATTCCCAGCCTTGCCATGGAAACCCACTGTGATGTTGGCTAAGTCACACATTCTCAGCTCCAGAAAACCCTGTGATAAGTTCAGCTTAGAGTCACCATAAGTTGGAAATAATTTGAAGGCACTCACCCCCAAAAAATCTCAATGTCACATACAAGCACCTTGGTGTGTGTAAATTACTGGAATTTGGGGACATTCACTTTTTTGAGTCTGGTGAAGAATCTAGGAATAAGTGAGGTGTTGTTAGATGATGTGGCATTTTCTGAGTAGTGTCATCCTTTCTTTTTGCTTCTTATTAGCAAGTTAAGGTCTGAAAAACAGAGGGCTGTGGAAAAGCTGGACTCACCAGAGGCATAGCCTTGTCTCTTCCTTGCTTCCTGGCCTCAGGCGCGAATGAGAGCCAGTTCTCAGTTAAAGTTTCTTTAGTGGAGTGGAGCAAGGAGGCCAGAAAAAGGCTAAGGAAGGAAAGGACTTGTAAGGTAGATGCTGCAAGACATCAGAAGGATCTGTAGATTTCTCCTTTGGATTTGATTTGCAAGGGCTGTCATGCAGGACTTGTCCAATAGTTTTTCTGAGGCTTTTCTTAGCTGCAATAAACAGCAAGGGCTCTGTTGATTTGGAAAGTGAAAAAAAAAGGTGTGTGTGAAGTAGTTGGCATGATTCCTATCTGTCTTTTGATTGACATGTAAATGTTTAAAACATAGGTATACAAAAATGACATTGCAATCGAATTATGGAGGAATTTCTCTCCATTCCACCACCACCCCAGGTGCATTGCTTGCGCACATAGGAGAAAATCATCTGAGAAACTGCTCCCAAGTTGTGGAATTCCCTCCCATCTTTCTACATAGGGCCTGTTTTCCAGACCTTTCCCCATTTTGGTTGCCCTTCTCTGGACACACTTCAGCTTGTCAACATTCCTCTTGGAGTGTGGTTCCCAGAAATGGACACAGTATTCCTGGTGAGGTCTGACCAAAGCAGAACAGATTGAGACTATTACTTCCCTTGATCTAGGCACTATACACCTATTGAGTGTATGTTTCTACACTACTTAAGCCCGAGCCAACATGGGTAATGATGAAGGATGCTGGGAGCTGTAGTTCCACATCATCTGGAAGGCTGCACAATAACAATAGCAATAGCAGTCTCGTTTATATACTGCTTCATATGCAGTCTCTAAGTGCTTTACAATTGTAAGCTAAATGCCCCCAACAAGCTGGGTACTCATTTTAGTGACCTCAGAAGGATGCCAGGCTGAGTTGACCCTGAGCCTCTGGCTGGGATTGAACTCACAACCTTGTGGTTTGTGAGTAAGTGGCTGCAGTACAGGAATTTAACCACTGTGCCACCAGGGCACACTTCTCAACCTTGGACTACAAAAGCCACACTGACCTTTCAGTTGACCCAATAAAGGCATTATCAAAAAATCTTTCTTTCTTTCTTTCTTTCTTTCTTTCTTTCTTTCTTTCTCTTTTTTTAATCACCCTTTATAACTTCATTCCCCAGAAAAGAGGTCAATTTTTATGTTCCCATTTCTTCTTGTGGTCTCCCAGGCTTTGTCTGCCTGTCAGAATCTACACAAGCATAGCAGGCCAAGCAGTCCTCTTGCCAATTCACATCTCTGTAGGCCCATGGATTGCTGCATCTCTTGCTCCTTGTCTGAGAGATTCATTTTCTTTATTTACTCCCTGGAGCAATGTTGCCACATCAGTGAGATCCCCAGGATGTTCCCTTATTCATGAAATGTGTGAAGAATTCTCCTATCTGTTCATGAAGCAATCCCTCATAAACCTCCCCTTTCCTCATCATTTTGGCTTCTGAATACATTTTAAGGTTTGGCCCTTTGAATCCACAAGTTTTGGATCTGCAAATGTGATTATTTTGGGATTATAACACCCCATATTATTAAATGGTGAGGACGTGAATGTTGGCATGCTGAAGCATGCATATTTATGTCACCGCCACTTAATAATGTGGGATGTGATTATTCACATTTTGTTTTTTTGTTTTGTTTTTGGTGGAGTTTTTCAATCGTTGGTTGAACCCAGAACCAAATGTAATTTGATAGGAATTAAAAGGCAGGAAACTGAAAAGAGAAGATGATATCAATCTCATGCTCTTATTTCTCTTTTGGTGAGCCTATATGGTAGGGATGTGTGCTCTGTGGGCCATATATAATCACTGAACACCACTTTTGAAGTTCCTGAAACCCCCAGTGATTTCTTGAATCCCTCTATTTTTTTTTAAATGGGCTCTTTTCAGGTCATTTTCCTCTTGAAAATGCCCCAAACTAAATACTTGCTTGCCAACATAGTGGTTTTACTTCCCTATCACCTTCAGGCTCCCAGCTCTTCTGAACTCGGGACTGAAAACCATCCCAAAATGGTTGCTGAAATTTACATGGTGTCACTTCTGGTGGGCTGGAAGTGATATAAGGTGACTTCCAGTGCAGCCCATGGGATGACAGTGACAACAGTGAAAACTGGGCCCCATCCCCTGTGCAGTTGCCCACCTTTGGTTCATGTGAGAAAATCAAGGGTTGTTGCTGTTTGTAAAGGACGTTGGAATAGTGTCTCAGTTGCCTTTAGGTGCATTCTCTTTGCATGTGGCAATGGTTGTTTTATCAAAAGTGGAAAGGAAAAGATTTATTATTTTTCAAGATTTCAGATTCAAGACTCCAACTTCTCCATTCCCCTTCCCATCTTGCTACACACAGTCTTTCTTGTTCTCATTTCTGCTTCATTTGTCCTTTCCCCTCAAGCTTGTTTCTTCAGCTTCTTTGTATCCCCCCTTTTGGCTCTCATCTGCCACCCCCTGAAGTTAGCCACAGATCGATTTCAATATCTCCAGCAGCATCTATAACTGACCTTTCTCCTCAAAGTCAAGCATTATTTGTGAACATCCTGTAATATCATACCATCTTGAACAGTGGCTGGGCTACAGGAAACGTGTATCCTTCAATGAACTAGTTCTTAATCTAAAGATAACAAAGGAAGTCCATCTTCTGGTTATATTTTCTGTTCTGGATTGGTTTGTGATTCTGTGGAGAGTTGAAATAACATTACCGTTCTACCAGCATCTCTCTGCAGAATTGTGAACAGAACCTGAGTGGCCATCTGAGGATGGATGGGTAGAGCTATGCCTGTGTACCATTCCAGGAATGCCCTAGACTGCTGTGCCATCTGGGGGAATGCTTGCATAAAGAGGTCTCAGAGGCTGTCTTATGCAAACCAGAAAAAAAAAAAATCCAAATACTTGCACAACTGGCTGGTTACATAAACATAAAGCCCCAGTATCAAATATCTAAAGCTGCTCTCTCTTCCCATGGGAGCTTTCGTGATAAGCCCTTTTCATGTTCCTCCTGAAATTCCTCAGATGATGTATCTCAGCAGAAACATCTAAATGCTCTGCAGTGTTTCTCTGTAAGCAAAATTTGGCAGGTACTTAGAGGTGAACAAACACCAACCTTGCCTAAGAAACATACTTTTTCCTATTAAAATTCTCTGCTTCCAATGAAATTTACTGAAAATGTTGTCAGAGCTGGAGTGAGCCACATGTTCTGAAGCTAGTCATTCTGGGGTTGGTTCAAGTGTGGAAAATGTTAGATGCAGGGGCCAAAGTAAACAAGCTAGTAAAATGTGCACTAGACAATGCTACTGTTAGGTGGGTTTGTATTTAATTGGGTGCTCACCAATGGCTCCTCTTCATCTTGGAGAGAAGTGACCAGTGGGATGCTACAGGGTTCTGTCCTGGGCCCGGTATTATTCAACATCTTTATCAATGATTTGGATGAAGTAATAGAGGGCATGCTTATCAAATTTGCAGATGAAACCAAACTAGGAGGGGTAGCTAATACCTGAGAGGAAAGGATGAGAATTCAAAATGAGCTTAATGGATAAGAGAGCTGGGCCAAACTAACCATATGAGGCTCAACAGGAAGAAATGTAAACTACTATACTTAGGGAGAAAAAGTAAAATACACAGTTATAGGATGGGTGATACCTGGTTTGACAACAGTATTGTGTTGGAGTCTTAGTAGACCACAAGCTGGACATGAGTAATGAGTAATGTGATGTGACAGAAATCTCAAAGCCAATATGATCCTAGGCAGCTTCAGTTTTTGTGAAACCTCAGCAGGAATATTGTGCCCTGTTCTGGGCACCTCAGTTCAGGAAGGATGATGACAAGCTTAAATTTGTCCAGAGGAAGGTGACCAACACAGTGAAATATCTGGAAACCATGCCCTATGAGGAGCAGCTTAGGCAGCTGGGTATGTTTAGCCTCGGGAAGAGAAGGTTAGGAGAGGGCATGATAGCCATGTTTATATATTTGCAGGGATGTCATATTGAGGACGGAGCAAGTTTCTTTTCTGCTGCTCCAGAGAATAGGGCACAGAGCAATAGGTTCAAGCTACAGGAAAAGAGATTCCACCTCTACATTAGAAAAAACCTTCCTGATAGTAAGTGCTGTCCAAAAGTGGAACACAATCCCTTGGAAAGTGGTGGGAGTCTCCTTCTTGGAGGTTTTAAAGAAAAGGCTGGATGGCCATCTGTGAGGAGTAATTTGATTGTGTCTTCTTGCATGGCAGAATAGGGTTGGACTGGATGACCCTTGGGGTTTCTTCCAACTCTAGGATTCTTGTATTCTCATTCAGGGTACCAAAAATGGGCTCACTATTAGTATACAAGATAAATGGACCACTTTGCCCAGGAACCCTTTTTGTCTAGAAGATTTTTTCAAGGGAGGCTGGCAACTCCATTGTCAGTGCAGGGGCAGGAATCTATTGTAATATAGAAAAGAACTATCCAAGGTGCTGAAGCCCTGCTCTATTAAGGTTTTTCCAGAATCCTAGAATAAATTCACTATCTGACCTACTGATATCAGAGCCATGTCTTGGCTTGGTGCGAAAAAGAAACCAATGTCCCTTAGTGGGATACAGAGGAGGCAGATCTCAGTCCCAGGCAGTCAAATATGGGGACAAGTGTGCTTTCAAATACTGAGGTCCCAAGCTGTGGCTGGTGCCCATGTCAGTTCTGCAATATAGTGCCAAGGTTGATCCTTGGCAAATATTCTTTTTGTAGAGTTTCAGCTCCAGCAATTTCAGAAGCTCAATATCAAACAGCCCCTGAAAAAGGCCTTTGAGAGCATACACAGGCTGAGACCTGTTGGGCTTTTTATTAATCAATCATTCATTCATTGATCACCTTGAGATGTGTCTTCTATTTTCGGCTGATTATATTGGGTGCTCACCAGTTTTTGTTTCCTCTGATATCTTGGATCTGTCACCTCACAGCAGGCTATATATCTGTTGTGCGTACAAGTTGTGTCCTGTTCTCCCAGACATACAGCCCTGCGTGTTCTGTTCCCTGCCTTTCTGCTCACTACTTAAACTAAGATTGCAAGAGCTTCTTGGAGGAAAGTAATGTGCACATTACTAGTCACAAATTGCACAGTTCTGGCCTGTTCCTTGTGGCTGCCATTACAAAACTCTCCTCCTCTCGACATCCTAAAGGGCAGTTTTACAATCAGCACCGCCAAGAGAAAGAGGATTTATCCAAAATAGGAAATGACCTTCCTGCCACTCCAAGGGTGCTTTGATTTAGCCTTTATTAGCTCATGAGCTGCATTCACAGGAAAATGGGAAAAAATAGAGGTTTTGTGAAGAAATTCACATGATTCCTACTTGCCTTTCAATTGACATATGCACATTTAAAATGTGGTTGTACAAAAATGGCACTGTAGTCCAATCACGAGGGAGTTTTTCTCCATCCCATCACCATCCCAAGTGCATTGGGTGAGGATATAGGAAAGAATCTTTTCAGAGGATGCTTCCAAGTTGTGGAATGTTCTCCCACCACTCCCCATAGGGCATGGTTTCCAGACCTTTCACCGTTTTGCTTACCCTCCTCTGGTCTCATTCCAGCTTTTCAATATCCTTTTTGAGTTATGGGGCCCTGAACTGGGCACAGTATTCCTGGTGAGATCCAACCAAAACAGAATATTGATCTAGAATATTGATCCTCCTGTTGATGCGACCTATAATCACATTGGCCTTTTGCCATAGAGTTGCAAAACATAGCTTTGTCTTTCTCCATTCAAATTCATATATCATTTCTTCTTTGGCATTTTCTCACTCTCTGTACTTATTTCTGCACCTAATTTGCATGGCTTCCCCCCCTCTCCCTTTTGATTGAAGCATATTTGTCTAGGTCAATGGTTCTCAACCTTCCTAATACTGTGACCCTTTAATACAGTTCCTCATGTTGTGGTGACCCCCAACGGATACAGGAGCAGTGTCTCAGTTCCTAAGACCACTGGAAATATGTGTTTTCTGATGGTCTTAGGCAACCCCTATGAAAGGGTCGTTCGACCCCCAAAGGGGTCGCAACCCACAGATTGAGAACCTCTGGCCTAGGTAGGCCTTCCAGAGGAGATAGGTCTTTATACTGTTGTAAATTCAGACAGCATATTTAGTGGTGAATGTGGCGAGTTTCCTTCTTTGGAGGTTTCTAAACAGAGGCTGGATGACCATCTTTCAGGAGTGTTTTGATTGTGTCTTCCTGGGTGGCAGATGTGGTTGGACTGGAAGGCCCTTTGGGTTTCTTCCAACTCTATGAGTCTCTGGTTCTATGTTTAGCTGTCGAATCTCTCCTGGCAGGTCATTCCACATTCTAGGAGTGGCCAACAAAAAGGTCCTCTGGATAAAAGCTGCCAGTCTAATTCTGGATGATTAAAATAAATATCCTCCTGAGGACCTGAAGGGATGATGTGGATTATATGGGAGAAGGTGATCTTTTAGGTAACCTGGACCTGAATCCTGTAGGGCTTTAAAAGTGAATAGTGGGTCAAATGTGGCAACCAACACGTTGCCTCAAAATGTGCAGAGAGGCTCCTTACATTGAGTTCATTATACCCAATATTTTCCCTCTAAATTGTAGACTTGAATATATTATGCATATATCAATCATTTAACCCTCCCCCCTTGAAATGTGAAAAGATCGCTTTTGTTGCAGCAGGAAAGCTAGTTCTACATTGTACTCTCAGCAGGTATGATCTGGCTGTGTTCTACTGAGACTGCCAACTGATGCCTATTAAGGAGTTGCTAACAAAATTAAATGCATTTGGAAGAAATGAGGCCCCCTAGATTTGGATTTTTCTCTCTTTCTTATATAAGGGCTGATGGAAAAAAATCCCATTGCTTGGTTCACCTCTCAGCGTGCATCTCATTCTGATGGAATCCTTTTCTGATTCTCTGCAGAAAAATATAGGAAGCGAACATGTCTCTTCCAGAATAAACTACTGGCGGGATGCAATAAAAAGCCATCACAGGTGTTGCCGTCGTGAAGTTCATGATGCCAAGGAGAGAAAGCAATAACAATAATACCAATAAAAATCAAAATACATGCACACATACCCTGATAGAATAAAATGCAATAAAATAAGAGCAAAACAGGGAGGGGGGAAGCACTGCAGTGACCTGTTGCCATGGCAACTGGGATGGCTGGCCTTTCTTATCCCGCAATTAAAAATCAGAGGATGCTTTCGAGAGATTCAGGTTTGGGGGATTTTGATCCAGGCACTTTATTAAGTTTGAGATTGTAACATTTTCTCTTGCAGCCACTCTGAGGATGGTTATGGCTGGCCTTGGTGACCCTCATAAGGCTTGGCTGAAAAGAAATCCCACAATTCTGTGCATCTCCCATTCACTTCAACCTCTGGAACATCTGCAGTGCTGGCAGATAATGTCAGAAAGGTAACGGTTTTTATAGGCTGCGTTGGGGGGAACTTGCAACATTCAACCAGAGAGAGAGAGAGAGAGAGAGAGAGAGAAAGAGAGAGAGAGAGAGAGAGAGAGAGAACTGCTTCTCATAGGAACAATAAAGAGAAAACATTTTTTTCTCCTTCACTAGACCAGGGGATACATCTACACTATAGAAATAATGCAATTCGACACCACTTTTACTGTCATTGCTCCATCCAACAGAATCCGGAGATTGGGAGTTTTGTGATGGTCCAGAGTGCTCTGACAGAGAATGGATGCCATGGGATGGAGCTACAGCAGTTAAAGTGGCATCAAACTGTGTTATTTCTACAGTGTAGGTGCACCCTAGGACCAAAAGATGGTCACTTCTATTAAGGATTAGGCCTATATCACCAGAGGCAGAAATATGGAGAGGACAAAATGAGGCATTACTTCTCCCAATGAAAAAATTATGTGCCGCAAGATGAAATTTACCTTCACTCCCCAAATTCCTAGCATTAGTCAGTTAAAACCTCAGTTAAGTTTGTCTGTCTGTCTGTCTATCTATGGCATAGTGGTTTGAGTGTTGGACTCTGACTCTGGAGACCAGGGTTCAATTCCCAGCTTAGCCATGAAACCCACTGGGTGACCTTGGGCAAGTCACACTCTCTCAGCTTCACAGAATGGCAATGACAAATTTTGCCAAGAAAACCGCCTGACAAGTTGTCCTTAGGGCCATCATAACTCAGAAATGACTTGGGACAACTAGCAATTTTTTTGAAAAATAATAAACTATATAAAATAAAGGAATGAAACAGGTTGGTATACATATACTTTGCTTGGAATATGGAAATAAGAGAAAAGACAGAGATTAGTGTAATAGAATGAAGAGAAAGAAATGGAACGTGAAGAAGAAACAAGTAAGAAAAAGAAAAGGAAGTCAATATAGTGTTATATTGTTTGTTTTTATGGAATTTTGATTTCAGTGTTGCATTAGATATATGTAATATGTCTAATGTGTATGTTTTTTGTTAGTTGTTGTTTTCATGTATCCTGGAAAAACCTAAATAAAAATCAATTTTAAAAAAAGTCAGAAATGACTTGAAGGCACACAGCAACAACATGCATTTAGAAAGAAAGTTCAGGCATCCTAAGACACAACCAAGCAAATGCAAACTGAGCAAAGAGAAGAGTTCTGGAGGTGAACCATTTTCAAAGGCTCACTCCCTGAAATGTTTGAAAATAAGGTCAGAAGGAAAAATGTATTTGGAGGGGCAGAATTTTCATTTGGAGGCACAATGTTCTGCTTTCATTTGGCCCCTCAGCCGTAACTGTAAATCCTGCTAAAACCTAGGGATATCCTCTTGTGATATCACAGGAGATTGGCCCTATTTATGTTCCAGACCCTGGTGATGGCATTAAGCATAATATATAAAACTTCAACCAAAGTTTCATAGAGTATGCTATTCAACGAACAACATCAAGCAAAATAATGAGCAAAATACATTCAGTACATTTAGCTTGGAGAAGAGAAGACTGAGAGGTGATATGGCAGCCGTCTTGAAATATCTGAAGGGATCACATGTAGAAACATGTAGAACCTTGTCTTCTGCTGCTCTGGAGACTGTAGCATGAGAACCATTGCACTCAAATGAGAAGAAAAGAGATTCCACCTAAACATTAGAAGAACCACTTTACTGGAAGAGCTATTCAGCAGTGGAACAGTCTGCCTCAAAGGGTGGTGGATTCTCCATGTTTGTAGGTTACACAACAGGAGTCGGATGAGCATCTCCTAGGAGTGGTTTAGTTGTGTATTCTTGCAGGGTAGAGATTGGACAAGATGGTCCTTGTAGTTCCTCCCCCTATCTCCAAGTATCTATGATTCTATAGATGCACACTTTTCAAGATAGTACTTCAATCCCAAGATTCCTCCCCTCAATTTGAGAGAACTGGAGAAGTCAGGCTAATCAGTGCTCCCCAGACTTTGATCCTCCAGGTATTTTGGACTTCCCAGAAGCCCCAACCAGTTTGGTCCATAGTCAGGAATTCTGGGAGGTAAAGTCTAAAACATCTGGAGGACCATGGTTTGGAGATCACTGGGCTAGACCCTGAGCTCATGAGAACTATATTCTTTTCAGGCCCTTAAAATTTGTTTTTAAATGCTGGAAGGGGGCTGAAATGGCTTTGAAATGGACAACCACGGTCCCTTAAGACCTCTGGGGCTGTGTTCTGGAACAGTTCCTGCTGTCACATGGGAGGGGGGCCGGGACCAGGGAGATCTAGAGGTCCCAATGAGACCCCTGGGGGCCATATGTGGCCCATGGGTTACACTTTGCTCCCCTCTGCTTTATGACCAAGGAGACATTTTTCAGGCATACAATGCTCATGTTTGGTTGTAGTTGTTGTTTTCAAGAGCAATACTGAAGCCTGGGAAATTGAATATTGGCATCATGAGAGTTCAGGGACATTGCTGACTGAAGACACAACTGCTTGGAAATTTATTGGGAAGATCTGAAATATACCCCGGAAAGGTCAAAGGGGAATTTTCCTTTTTCCAGATGTTACTTGCATGATGTAACTGACTGCCTCATTCCCAGCATGTTATAAAGGAAACAGATGTCATATTTGCTCTCTTCCATTTGTAGTCTCCCTGTGTGCTTTCCCTATGCATTTTGACACATTCTCTGTTCCCCTCCCTGGCTGCCAACAACAACCGAGATGTCATGGTTTTTGTAGGCCATTCCCATTGGATCACATTCCGGTATGCTCACTAACCAAGATATATATACTGTATAGTAACTGTGTGAGATAACAGGGAGTTAGGGCTGTTTAAATTTACTGCTTCTATGTTTCCATTTAGCTGTTTAATCTGCTCTGCATTACAGCCAGCAGATGCTGCAGTTCAAGGAATGCTGTTACAGCAGACAGCAGTTTGTGTAGGGAAAAAAATCACTGCAGTAAGTAGGTTTGGGAGATTTATACAGAATTTGTAGGATAGATGGTATTGTGTGTATTTTCCTATGTGTTATTTGGGTTTCACCCTTGTGCAGCACAGCGTTGCTAGGGGGAGAAGCCTATGAGGACCTCCCATAAGGAGAGGTCATAGCATTGCCCACCATGATGGAGTGGAGCTAAAGTTATTAAAAGGCTTGCTCCCCCTTGACTCTTCCTCTTGTTGACTTCATTAGACCCACCTTCCCACCTCTGACACAACGTTAGCTTGGCCAGGTAGGATCCCACCACCACCACCCACTTTTCCACAGGTTTTTTCCTCGTACGCCATACTGTTGAATGGGGAATTGGAAATCAGTATGGTGTCTTAAATAAGAGGTCACAATACAGGTAGAGGGAAGAGATATTTGGAGTTTGGTGAACACCTATGGCACCCATTTAGAGGTCTCAGAAACTGTCCCTACACGCATGAGACCCAGATTACAATATTACAATAATCCAATCCATCATCATATATGGATGTGAGAACAGGACAGTGAAGAAAGCCAGTGGAAAGAAAATCAACTCATTGGAGATGGTGTACTGGAGAAGAGTGCTGAGGATACCATGGTGGACAAAAATACAAACAAATGACCTCAAGGGCCATCACATCCAACCCTCTTCAGTCATGCAGGAATACACAATTACAGCACACACCCCCCCCCCCCCCCCACATACAACAGATGGCCATCCAACTTATGTGAAGTCAAAGGCTTTCATGGCCAGAATCCATAGTTTTTTGTGGGGTTTTCAGGCTATGTGGCTGTGTTCTGGAAGAGTTTATTCCTGACGTTTTGTCAGCATCTGTGGCTGGCATCTTCAGAAGATCTCTTCTGAATGTGCTAGCCACAGATGCTGGGGAAACGTCAGGAATAAACTCTTCCAGAACATGGCCACATAGCCTGAAAACCCCACAAAAGGCCATCCAGCTTCTATTCAAAAAACTCCAAAGAAGGAGACTGCACCACACTCAGAAGCAGCATCTTCCATTGCAGTGGCATTATCACACTGGGTGTCATCTGGTGTGGGGAAAGCAGAGCTACCAGAGTTAGGACCTCTGATGGTGAGAGTTCCGGTGGCTTCTGGAGTGGGGCTTCTGTTGGGTGGGGCTTCCAGTAGGTTTCTGGGGGCAGGGCTTCCCTTGGACAGTGTACGCTCCCTGTCCCTGTGCTGGAAAAGGACAGGACCTGGAGGCAGTGGCATTCATGCATGGGGTGTCCATCTCCCCCCACCACCAATCTCCCCATGCACAGCTCTGTGCCCCCCACACGCACTGTTCCACATGCTGTGCACACTCCATCCCCCATGTACAGTCCCACCCTTTACCTCATCAGGAAAAGGATGGGACAGAGCATGTGGGGGACATGAAGCTGCATGTTCAGGGGGCATGAAGCAGTGCATGGTGAGATAGAGTGGTGCATGTGGAAGACAGAATGTGGGGGATGCTGCAGGGGTTTAACTGGGTGTCATTTCCCTTCTTGGGTGTCACCTGGAGTGAGCCGCACCCCCCACACCCCTGTGATACTTCTGCTCCACTGTACAACATCCCTTACTGTCAGGAAATTCTTCTGAGGTGGAATTTCTTTTTTTGTAGCTAGAATCCATTGCTCCGGGTCCTGTTCCCTGGAGCTGCAGAAAACAAGATTGTTTCAACTTCAGAATGATATCCTTTTGAATGTTAAGTTATTTAAAATCAGTTTAAGGGGGAAATGGCCTGGATTCAGTTTGGAACTGGCCTTCTCATGTGAAGACAGTCCACACTCACTGTGAGGACAGGAGGAAAGTAGTCTTAATGCTCAGTGTAGATATGCTGTGTGCTCTCAGAAAACCTTAAAGACTGAATGGATCTGTAAGTAAGCAGTCTTTCAGGTACTGTAGACCTGCTTTACCAGATAAATCTTGTATAATACTCTTCAAAATATCTACATTGTCCTAACACCAGTGTAGGTCACCCACAAGGTTCTTGCAATGCTTAATAAGAAGTGTCCCTAGCCACCATTTACCCTTGGGTTTTATTTGTTGTTTTCATCTTTGATCGCTACTGCAAAAATGTCTGAACCCTGATGAATCTGAAATATGGTAAGATGTCAGGATGTCATTCCAGGGGATTGCGTTCACATACATCTTTCTTATAAAAAATGTTGCTGGGTCTTCTGTCAGAATTGCAATTGATAGTAGCAAGTGAAGATAGAAGTGGCATTTTCTTTTTTACTTGCAGGAGATTACCCTTAGACAGGAGATGACACATACAATATTTCTAGTGAAAAGGAGAGAATAAACAACATGAAAAAACATTGCAAAAACCTAGTATTCTGGAAGCAATCTACTGGCCATATCTTGCAAATGGACAGTGTAGATTTAAACTTTTCATTTAGGCACCAAGTAACTATAGCAACATATTTCTCTGTACTCAAGGAAACATGAAAAATATCTATGCTTTTTCTCTATCACTTCATATTTACTGTCTAACAAAATTTCCCTCCCTAGGATGGTGTTGTAAATTTAACTTCAGATAAAATCAAGTTTTTTCTTGCTCTAACACTGACTTTTGAGTGTGTCTCTGCTACACTGTTAAAGCAGTTTGATGCCACTTTATGTATATCGGTCGTATTCTAGAGACTCTGAACCTAGCCAGAAGTCTCAAAATAGTGTAGTGTTTGAAGAATTTTCTTGCAGACAGTAGAAAATGGTTAAAATTCCCCATTACAGTATCTTCAAAAAGAATCTTAGTGAGGAATTATATTCCTAATCCTAGAGTGATAGTCAGTGTGGTGTAGTAGTGCTACAATTCTGGTGATCATGGCTTGATTTCTAACTCGGCCATAGAGATGCACTGGGTGATCTTAGGTGAGTCACACACTCTCAGCCCCAGATAACCATGTGATAGGTTCAGCTTATGGTTGCCATAAGTAGGACCTGACTTGAAGGCACACACCAGCAATCCTATGGGTTATTCAGATGATGAAAACAATCCAAGATAAATCTGGGTTGAATCTCTATTGTTCATATCATATTACCAAGTACAGTTGGTTATTATATTGCTATTTTTGTCACTGTTATATTTACTTCTTTTGATTATCGCTTACTAAATCCTTTCCTCCCATGACTCCACGCATCTCTCCTAACCTGATCCCTATTCGACCTCTTCCTATCTCCCAGCTTCCATTCCTCTGTTCACTCTGGAACTGTCGCTCTGTTGCTCCGAAAGCGACTGCTGTCCATGATCTTTTTCTCTCTAGATCATTTAACCTTCTCGCTCTTACTGAAACCTGGCTCCCGGCCCATGATACTGCTACCTCCGCTGCCCTGAGGGTCGAGGAGGAGGGGTATACTATTGTCCAGTTCCTGCCAGTTTCAAGTTCTTTCTTTCCCCCCAGCTATTGTTTCTCTTCATTCGAGTTCCACTGTATTCAACTTTTTTCCTTTACAGCTCCGGGTTGCTGTCATCTATCGCCCTCCTGGTTCTGCTACCCAATTCCTATCTGACTTTGAATCTTGGCTGACATTTTTTCTATCTGATGAAGTCCCTTCTCTAATCCTAGGTGACTTCAATATTCACCTTGACAATCCCAGCAATCCTTCTTCATCTTGCCTTAGCTCCCTGTTTGCTTTCTTTTGGCCTTCAGCCTCATTCTAACTCCTCAACCCATTCCTCTGGTCACTGTCTTGACCTAATTCTTGCTGCTAAGTGCATCATTTCCGACTACCTGGCATCTGATTTTCCATTGTCTGACCATCATTTAATTTCTTTTACTCTTACTTATATCCCACCTCCTCGTCGTACTGTCCAGTGCCATTTCCGCGACCTTCAGTCTATTAACTCTGACCATCTCAGTCAAACTTTGAATTCATCTCTCTCTTCTCTTGATCTTAGGGACTCTGCTGATTCAGCAATGTCTTTATTTAATTCCACTCTTTCTTCAACTCTCGACAGCTTTGCTCCTGTATCTGTACGCATGTCTTCCCCTATGACTAGGCCTCAGCCCTGGCTCACTCCCACTATCAGGTTCCTCCGGTCCTGCTCTTGAGCAGCCGAACGTCTTTGGAAAAAGTCTAGAAAACCGGCCGATTTCATTCATTATAAATTCATCCTTTTATCTTTTTCACGCGCTCTGTCTATGGCAAAACAGAACTATTTTAAATCGCTGATCTGCGCTAATGAGAGGCGTCCGCAGCATTTGTTCTCCTGCTTCAATACACTACTAAAACCTTCCTCTCCCCCTGTCTTCTCATCATTTTCCCCCACTGACTTCGCCAACTACTTCATCACAAAAGTCACTACTATTCGCTCTGAAATAATTCCTCCCGACTTGCCCCCTACCACTAACCTCCTGGTACCTTCTACTAATAAACTCTCTGGGTTTCCCCCTGTTTCTCTGGATGAACTATCTATGCTGCTAAATTCTTCCAAACCTACTACCTATTCTCTTGATCCTATTCCTCCCATCTCCTAATCTCTATAGCCCCTTCTCTTCTGCCTTCGCTCCTCTATATCTTTAATCTCTCTCTCTCTCTATGGGTTCCTTCCCTTCTGACTTCAAACATGCTCTCGTTTCCCCAATTCTGAAGAAACCCTCTCTCGACCCCTCTTCTTTGTCTAGCTATCATCCAATTTCTCTTCTTCCTTTTCTTTCTAAGGTCCTAGAACAGGTAGTTTATTCTCGCTGTATTAAGTTTCTTGAAGCCAACTCCATCCTGGACCCCTTCCAATCTGGCTTCCGCCCACGGCACTCTACAGAGACACCCCTCACCAAGATCTCAAATGATCTCTTGCGGGCCAAGGCAAACGGCCTCTACTCTATTCTCATTCTTCTTGATTTGTCTGCAGCCTTTGACACTGTTGATCACTGTCTCCTGGCTGATTTACTTTCTGACCTTGGGTTCGCCGACTCTGCTCTCGACTGGTTTAAATCTTACTTGTCAGATAGATCTTTTGCAGTGGTCACGGGTGGTCAGACTTCATCCTCTGTTCCGCTATCTGTTGGAGTTCCCCAGGGCTCTGTCTTGGGTCCCCTTCTGTTCTCTCTATACACACTGTCTCTAGGTAAACTCATCAGTTCTTTTGGTTTTTCCTATAATCTGTACGCCGACGACACTCAGCTGTATCTCTCCACCCCTGACCTTTCGACGGGGCTTGAACAGCAAGTTTCTTCTTGTCTGACTGCCATCTCTCAGTGGATGCGGCTTCGGTGCTTGAAGTTCAACATGTCTAAGACTGAGCTTCTCGTCTTTCCACCTAAACCCACCCTTCATTATTCCTTTTCTGTTTCTGTCGACGACACTTCTATTCAACCGGTTCATCAAGCCCGCAGTCTTGGCTTCATTTTTGACTCTTCTCTGTCATTTATTCCCCAGATCCAGGCCACCGCCAAGGCCTGTAGATTCTTTCTCCACAACATTGCCAAGATCCGTCCATTCCTCTCAATCTCTACTGCCAAGACTCTGGACCATGCCCTAGTGGTTTCGCAACTAGATTATTGTAACCTCCTTCTAACAGGGCTTCTTCTTTCACACCTCCATCCTTTAATCTCTGTCCAGTATTCAGCTGCCCGTATTGTCACATCCGCTCACCGCTTTGACCATGTTTCTCCTCTTTTATCCTCCCTTCATTGGCTCCCCTTCCCCTTTCGCATCCGGTACAAGCTTTTGTTATTGACTTTCAAAGCCCTCCATGGGTTGGCCCCTCCTTACTTATCTGACCTTCTTTCTCCTTACATTCCTACTCACACCCTCCGCTCTTGTAGTCAAGGTCTCCTGTCACAGTGTAGGACTACCACTGCCCCCTCCCGAATTCATCCCTTCTCACTTGCTGCCCCTTACTCCTGGAACCTTCTTCCCCCACATGCACACCTCATCACTTCTCTACCCAGTTTCAAAACTGAATTAAAGACTATATTGTTTAGAGAAGCATTCCCAGAGGTGAGCCCCGCTCTGACCCAGGAAGCCTCCTTTTAACCATCCATCAAGAAGCCAAGCCCTTCCTCCAGTCCATCTGCCTTGGTCCAGGCCTCGGAGGTGGAGAAGAACTGCTGGACCTGATCCCATTCCCCACCACCACTCCCTTCTCCTTTTGTGTCGTGTCTTTTAGATTGTAAGCCTAAGGGCAGGGAACCGTCTGCCTAAAAAATTTATGTACAGCGCTGTGTAAATTTACAGCGCTTTATAAATAAAGGTTAATAATAATAATAATATGCATCCTGAATGCACCCAATAAAGTTATTTGGGGACCTGCTAAAAACCCCACTTCATCTGGGATAATCAATATTGGTTTTTCCTCCCAAGTTTTTTAAAATAAGATCCGCATTATTGATAGTGTGAGTAACGGATGCGAATAGACCAAATAGACCTGGGATAAAACTATGCATGCCTTGAATGTGTTCTGAATGCATTTGCATCATTGACTCCATTTTTATTGGAATGTTTGCACATGTGAGCAACCAAACTTGCAGAGATGCGCATCAATGCAGTTCCATAGTGTGAATAACAAACTTAGAATGAGATAATCTGCATTGTCACACTAAAAAAACAACAACATCTGAATGACCCGTAGAATAAGTAATAATAATAATTTTGTGAATGCTTCTGCTTGATTTTAAAAAAAACACCACAGCTTTTTATTAATGGCATGAGGCCTAATTGATTTCTTCCAGGCTGTATATGTATTGTGGTTGCATTATTTTAAATTGTTTTGACTAGTTTTAAATTCTCTAGATTTAATAGATACAGTGGGCCACCGGCATCTGCTGGGGTTCGGTTTGAAGACAAAATTTGTGGATGATCATGTCCCATTATATACAGTGGAGTGGAAAACAGTGTCCCTTATATAAAATGGCAAAATCCAGGTTTCCTTTTGTGAACTTTTTCTGTGTGCATATTTTCAGGTCATGGATGCAGAATCCATGGATATGTAGATCCCAGTAGTTACACACCTGGAGTGGGAATATCAGGCCTCTGGGTCTTTGTGTTTTCCAATCCTAATGTATGTTATCCAACAGGTGTGATGCCCTCTCTATGCATCTGGAAGCTATTGTATAGGAAACCCAGGATGGATGAACTGACCTTAAACAGCAATAGTCCTGGCATATCAGAGTGATGTGTTGAAATTAGATCCAGATAAACATCAGCACAGACTGGATAGAAGCTGTACTTGTATAGTCCTCTTCCCTAATGATTCTCTCTCTCTTTTGTTGTTCACTCTTTGCTGTCAAGAGCTAGGTTAATATTTCATTTTGGTTATATAATCAATTATGTAACTAAGTTTCTAATTCCTTTGGGGGGAAATTAAGTTTTCTGCATTTTTCTGGGCCAATTTTTATCTGTTGCCTTGGATGTGATTTTATTGTGTATGTGTAGTGCTGACTTTTTTCCCCCCTATCAGTATGGTTGTCTTGGTTAGGGTTTCCTCTCCTATGTGGAATCAGGCACAAAGCCAGACTCAAAATATGGTGCCAGCTGTAATCTTGTTCTCCAAAGCCGTCATTCTGTAAGAGCATGAAAGAAAGCACCCACGCTCTCAGAAATGATATATGCTCTCCATTGTATACAAAGAAGACACGCATCGTGGCTGAATGGTGCCTGATCATCCCAAAGAAAACAAAGCCTGAATAATTACACAATTTTTTATCCTTCCCCATTGCCACACAAAACAGTCTTGAAAGGTCAGGGCATATTGGGAAAATATTTATCGTCCGTTGTTGAATGAACAGCTTTGTGAATGTTGTGCCAAGAGTTGTGAGAAGAAAAAAAATCTACTTGGGGTGAGTTGTAAACACGAGAAGTCAAAGAAAAAACATTTTTAGATACAAATGATGACATTCATCAAAATAACTATGGGGGAGAACACAGTAGGACTGGTGTTATGGCTCCCTGTAGCTCAATCTATCCAGTCTTCTAGACCACATTTTCCTCCAAACAGACCTGAAATGAGGTGCTAAGATCCTATGTGACATCATTCTGCCATATTTTACTTGACATTGAAGGCCTAACTCTCCTGTAAGAAACAACCTTGGATGACCCAAGGGTTGAGAATCTTGCCCATCTAGAAGTTGTTGCACTCTGAATCCCAGCAGTCTCAGCCAATCATATTGGGAGCTGCAATCCAACAGCATCTCTATGGTTGCAGGATGCCCATCCATGACTAAGCCAAATCTAGAACAAAACTGTTGGAAAAGGAGCCAAGAATGGTAGTTTCCCTCAAGGTCTTACCGCCTTGAAGAAGTTAAAGAAGATCAACTCATTTGAAATGTGGCGCTGGAGAAAAGTTTGACAGATACTGTGGACTGCTAAAAAGATAAACAAATGAGTTCAAGAGCAAACCAAGCCTGAACACTCCCTAAAAAGCCAAGAGGATTAAACTGACTTTGTTGGACGCTGGCCATTTCTTGAGAAGTGATGACTCACAAGAAAGGACAATAATGTTTGGAAAGGTGGATGGCAGTACGAAAAGACGAAGACCACATTGCAGATGGGTGGACTCAATCAAGGAGGCCATGGCCCTAGATCTGCAAGACCTGAAATGGTCTGTTGAAGATAGGGGACTTGGAGGTCCCCCATTCAAAAGGGCATCATACATGAAAGTAGACATGACAGCAGTTAACAACAGCAACTTGATACTTCAAGTAGTGCAACTCCTGATACATATGTGTCCAGGTACTGAGATGAATAGCAGGCAATATGGGCCAAGATCCTGTCTGGGAGGATGAAGCCATGATAATATAGCTATGATCTGTCTCTGCATTTCAAAAGCTAGGTGGCCACACCAACCAAAGGAGTTCTGTTGTGCTGGGGAGAGGGGCACGGAGGAATGATGCATCCAACCCCCTTGTGTCAGAGTGTGACAAGCAATAGGAGTGGTCCTCTCACAACTTACAACATTGTAAATACTGATGGATGTCAGCTTTGGCTTTTTTATGAAACCTTTTCAAATCTAACTGTGGAACTATCATTTGCTGGAGCTTTGAGTGGCATCCTGACCCTGTGTATAATGGAGGATACTTCTACAGCACAGCAGTGAATTATAGATTTCCTAGCAGATGTGTATGTGTATGTTGTGTGTGTGTGTTTAATGTGAAGCTGACCCAAAGGTCCACACCTGAAGGGAAGGAGCAAGTTACAAGCTGTTTTCAAAGGTGATTTTTGTGCTTTCTTCTTTGGTTTGAGTGCACAACTGGGAACAGGACTAGTAACTAAGTGCTTTAGAATTGGTACCTTTCACAGGCCATAATAACAGCCATTTCAAAGGTTTCTTTCTTTCTTTCTTTTATTTTAAAAGTTTATTTCCTTTCTTTCTGGTAGGAACACATGTTACCTGGAAAAGTCTCAGAATTGGTCATAAAAGAGCTATGGCTTATGGAAGATATAGCCTTCAAATGGAATTTTTACAAGCTCTGGATGCAAAGGAAGACACAACACCAGCGTCTTTAGCACATTCTTAAACTTAGTCCCTGTCTGCATGGGCCAAAAGGCCAGTTTCCCTCTTCACTCTCAATTCTGGTTTCATCATGTTCAGATGATGTATGTCCCAAATCCCGGTTCTTGTGAGAGCAGTCCGGAAGATGTCTGGTATGTCCCACACAATAACCCAAGTTTTAACAGCCTAAGAGATTTGAAAAATATACAGTACCTCTTGCCCCAATTCATCTGGGAAGATCCAGAACATTCTGTTTCTGTCCCTCCACAGCCATGGAAACCCATTGGATGATATTTGGGCAAGTCACACTCTCTCAGCCCAAGAGGAAGGCAAAGGCAAATCCCCTCTGAACAAATCTTGCCAAGAAAACACCTTAGATTTATCTTGGGATCACCGTAAACTGGAAATGAATTGAAGGTACATAATGACAGCAAGTTACCCCTCAGTCTTCTCTTCTCCAGGCTAAACATTCCCAACTCTCTTAAGGCTTGATTTCCAGACCTTTGGCCATTTTGGTCTGCTTCCTTTGCACACATTGGGCCTGTTAGGTTTCCATTGTGAGAAATAAATGAATTAATGAATAAAATCACCTATAAACCGCAAAACATGATTCAGCCTTCCAGATCCCATAATCTTTGGCCACTGGCTGTCTAATCCTTGCTTCTCTGCTTTTCCTCTTACTAATCCTACTCAAACATGTAACAATTTCAAACAGCATAAATAAGAATTTTAAACAGGCTAGAACACATTAAACAATTTAACAAGTGAAAAGATGACAGTTTGAGTAAAACCAGTCAAAACAGTTTGAACAATTTAAAATCATGCACAGTTTTACAAAACTGATTAAGTCTGAAAAGTCATGTTTTTACACGTCACCAGAATGACACCAGCATCAGTGCCAAGAGAGAGCAAGAGATGATTCATAAATATACATTCTTGCCTTAATTTTAATTTTTACCCTAGAACTGAGATTCTAAACTAAAGTGATTTTCATACACAGTATCTGAGTGCTCTGAATGTGGTGGTAGTTTCTTTGCCAATGCCAAGACAATGGCAACCCCCTCTTGACAAATCATGCCAAAAAAACTCCATGTTATGGCCTTAGGTTTTCTCTAAGCTGGAAAGGACTTGTGGGTGCACGCCTATACACAAGCACATGTGTGTTCACACAAATGCACCATGTTACCCCTCAATCTTCTCTTCTCCAGGCTAAACATTCCCAACTCTCTTAAGGCTTGATTTCCAGACCTTTGGCCATTTTGGTCTGCTTCCTCTGCACACATTCTGGCTCACTGATCTGCAAACTCCCAAACGCCTCCCAGGTATTTTGGCCTTCAACTCCCAAAATCCCAGACTATTGGCCAAGATGGCTGAAGTCCACTTGTACACCTGGAAGGCCAGAATTTGGGGGTCACTATTCTAGCTCATCAGTAACCTTTTAAAAATGTAACTTTGTGAAAATCTTGTCCACCCTAGAAACTAGTTATAGTGGCATGCAACTTGTTACCTCTGTGACTTCTCTGACCTGAGGTTTTCTAGAGGTGGTTGAATGCAACTCCAAAAATCTGTTCTGTCTGCAACAACTGAAGCCTAAAAAAGCCAGAGAGTACCATGCAGGGGAAGACTGAACCAATATAAATATTGGATGTCATGAAGTTGTCAGTTCTCAAATACCTTTGAGGAGCTACTATCAGCAGTTGCCAAATGAGAAATGCTACTTTATGCTCACGTCTCAAGATATTGCCAGACATTGGACACCACGGCAAATCTATACTTGAACTATGAAAGTCATCATTCTAATCAGTTGGTTAGAAGGTGAAAGAAAAAGACCGTTGTAAAAACCGTGCTCTCTCAATCTCTTTTTTGGCTCTGTTTCTCACAGGAGGAAATATCATCAGCACATTTACAAGTCAAACACTTGGGACAGAATTGCTTTCCAGTTGGCTACCCAGAAAGAAAAATGATAGCTATTGCTATTTGTCTGTAGAGAGTGCAAATGAATGTGGTAATGGTGTATAGTTCTCTCTGTAAAGGAAGCCAAAGGAAGGGGGCTAAAGCAGCAGAGATGCCAGTGACATTTTCTCAACTTGAGCATGGATGAGAACTTGAAGGACTTCTGTCCAACTGAATTCCAAGTCCTGTTGACTCATGTAGTAAGAAGGTGGAGGTGTCTGGGGAGAGGAAAACTGCTCACTCATACTCATTTCACATTCTAAAAAATTGGCACTCAGGAAATCAGGTGTCCTTTCACCCTCCATAATTATATCACCATGATTCCTCTTTAATTGTCATGGTTTCATGACAATGATGTGGCATTCTGGCTTTTTTAATTTAGGGAAGGCTGTTTAAAACTATCAACCAGAGAGCCATTGTGCCACATCAAACTACAGTACCAAGCCCAGGATTCCACAGGATGCACCACAGAAGTTAAAAGTGGAATTATAGCACTACAGTTGTGTAGTGTAACATGGCCCCTGACTGAGAGGAATAACACCAAGGGAAGAATTTTACAGAGCTTTCGCCTGGAATTTGTACTTCCCAGAGTATTTTAGAAAATTATTTTACTCATAAATATGGGTTGTGGTTTATCTCCCTGCCCCACCCCAAATTGGTGAAGAAGAGATACAGGGGAGCTGCTGGAGATTTATAGGCAGCTGTCTCAAGACACCCGGTGCCTAATTAACCAGTGGCGGGGTACAGACCGCCGCTTTGCAGCGGTCTGGCGCCGCCGCCAGTAGGTCCGCGGGGGAGCCGGAGCCTTCAGACGGCCCGACTCCCGCGCGGACCGAAAAAAGAAGCTCCAAAATGGAGCTTCTTTTTGCGTCGCGTTTGCGACGTAGCGAGGCGCCAGGGGCGCGCTCGCTACGTCAGCAGCGGCGCGACGCGTCTGGACGCTCAGCGTCCAGTACGTAAAGATGGCGCCGGCCATGTAGAAGGGCCGGCGCCATCTTGTACGGACGGAGTCCGTACTAGGCACAGGGGCGTCTATAAGAGACGCCCCTTTTTTAAAATGGGACGTCCGGAGGACGTCCCAAAGGGCTGTGTAGAAAGCCCCAGTGTCTCCTATTTAACAGCTGTTGGGAAAAACATTCTCTTTCCTTACCTCTTCACCAATCTGCAGCATATCTTCAGCATTTTCCATTTCCTGCTGAAGCCCACCTCTGTTTCAGCCCCCCAGACTTGGAGAGTTTATGTTGTATGATCCTGGGCATCTGATTCATCCCGGTATCTCTTCATTTTCTGGGCACAGGGCTGGCTTCTCAGGGTTCTACTTTTGGCTGACAAACTGCTTGCAGCTGTTTCTGGCACAGTGATCACAAGTAGGGTTGCTGAACCTGGGCATGGCCAACTTGAACAGTTTGTTTTAAAACCAGATTGGCTTCTTCTGCTCTCTCTGCTTGTTTCATGTTTCTTTTTAAACCATTCTCTTGGCTAGCTCTTCCAAAGTACATGTCCTCTAACATTTCACAGATGAAAACTAGGACACATGTGGCCAAGCAACATCCAAATATAGTTATGACAATTTATTAATGAGGAAGAACGCACAAACTAGGAGAGGATGCAGCAGCCTGCTTTTATCTGAGCCTACTATGAAGGACGAGATTCTACTTCTCCTCTCCTGGTGATGAGATAACTGAGTGCAAACAATTGCAGCAGTTGAAGTAAGCGGAGGAGGAGAGGGAAACTGGAACCTTTTAAAAGCAGGGGGAAAAGTGGGATGGTAGAGGATTAATCAGGACTATTCCTGTCAAATCAAGGCAGTTGGAGGGTATGAAGGTAGCCTGCTGGAGCTGCATGCTTTTCCAGCTGTTGCAATTACTGTACCTTGCTGAGGCCAAGAGACAGGTGAGTAGCTTTACTTCTTCTTCAGAACTGCTGGCTCTTCTGGTTCCTCCTGTCTGTCACATAAGAAAACCCCTTTATCCTTCCAGCTTCCCTTGACCTAATGAGGAAGCTCAACTCTGGTAAGTCCCTCCAGCCTCTTATAAAAAGACTCATTTTGAAACTGACCTTTAGTTCATTGGAGTGACTTTTTGACTGCCGCCTTGCAGAGCACTGCAGACTGCACTGACAGTGGCCTTTATGAACTCATTAGGAGCTGGAAGTTTGAACAAAACATCCAGATGGCATTTCTTTATAAAAGAAAACCAAGTAAGCCAATCCACTGTGGATACCGTGATCCACTTGAGCATATGTGGGCCTGCCTTGCAATTCAATTCTTTTAACAGCTCTCGTGATTGACATTTGGAAAGCTATTTAATTTCACTGTTTCGGAGAGTCTGTCAAGCAAAGACTTTTCCAACCGGCTACCGTAATGATTTCTGAGGACACTGCTGGGTTTTTGCTTGTGCTCTTGTTTGAAAGTGTGACAAATGGGGACTGTGTGGGCTTGTTTTCCAGGGAGGCATTTGTATTTTGGAGAGAGAGAGAGAGAAAGAAAGAAAGAAAGAAAGAAAGAAAGAAAGAAGGACGAAATGAGATTCCACTAGAATGGAATCAGAAAGTACATGGAATCCACAGGGCTCTCCTTACTACAAACTTTGGTAAATACACTCAGTGTGATAAACTAGGGGTGGGCAACTGTACAGGGGCCAGGGAGTATCCTTCTGATTATGCTCTAGACCTGATCTTGGAAGCTAAGCAGGGTGAGCCCTGGTTAGTACTTGGATAGGAGACCACCAACAAATACCAGGTGCTGTAGGAAGGAACTGGCAAAACCATTTCTAGTATTCCTTCCCTAAGAAAACCCTGTGAAATTCATGGGGTTGCCATAGGTCAACAGTTGAACTGAAGGCACATACACACAAACACATACACACATGTTGTAATGGTTTAGTAGCACCATAGCAGTGGAGCCATTTGTTGTTGTTAACTGCCTTGAGTTGACCTCAACTCATGGCAACCCCATGAATAAGACATCTCCAAGCCCCACTGTCCTCGACCGCTTTGCATAGGTCCTGAGGCTCAGAGCCAAACAACAAAGGCCTGGAACATTTACTAAAGAAAGTTAAAGAAGAAAGTGCTAAGGCAGGCTTAATGCTGAACATTAAGCGCACCAAAATAATGACTGTGGAAGACTTACATAAATTCAATCTGGATGACAACTGAAATAGTTAAAGATGTCCCATACCTTGCAACAACCATTGCTCAGAATGGAGACTGCAGTCAAGAAATTAAAAGTCTAAGACTGGGAAGGGCAGCTATGTTTTTTTAGTGGTTGTAAAGAATCCTGTGTTGTTTTGTCCACTTTGCACAAGAACATTTTAAAATTGTTTTAAGTGTTTTCAGTGCTCAATAGCTTAATATATTTTTAACTTTTAAATTAATCTTACATTGTTGTAGTTGTTGTTGACGATGCTTTATATCCACGGATTCTTCATCCACAGATTCAACCATCCGTGGCTTGAAAATATTCTAAAAAGAAATAAATTCCAAAAAGCAAACTTTGATTTTGCTATTTTATATCAGGGACACCATTTCACTGTGCCATTATATTTAATGGGACTTGAGCATCCACAGATTTTGGTATCCATATGGGTCTTGGAACCAAATCACAGTGGATATCAAGGGCCCACTATTATTATTATTATTATTATTATTATTATTATTATGGATCCAAGACAGTTTACAACAACAACAACAACAACAACAATAATAATGAATTATATTTTAATGTATAACTGTTTTAATCCTTAAAATTGTTTAATTGATTTTTAAATTTTACATTCATGTATTTTAATATTTTGCATTGTTTTTAAATTGTACAGCGTGCCTGCGTCATACATGGGCGCGCCTTACGTGGCTTGAGCACTCAAGCCACGGGGAGCGCGGGGTGGAAGGGGCGGCACGTCCCATTCAATTTAATGGGCGCGGGCGCCCGTTGCACCCCGCGTGCCGCCGCACCGCCACGCCACCGTGCACAAGCCCCATTGTTTATAATGGGGCTTGAGCATAGGCGGAATTTGCCTTATGCGGAGGGATCTGGAATGGATCCCCGCGTAAGGCGAGGACCCACTGTATTGTTTTATACTTGTTCGCCACCTTGAGTCTCTATATTGGGAGAAAGGCGGGATACAAGAAAATAAAATAATAATTATAGTTATAAAATCTAAAAAAAAACTATACATTTTTAAAAAAAATACAAAAAGTGAATATTGAAATGAGAATGATTTCTCATTTGCGATTAGTACAAAGACTCTATTGGCGATATAGTGAGCCTGCGTCATATGTGGGCTCCTTATAGTTGGCTGTCAGCATACAAACAAAACCAACAAACAGCTTAATTTATATACTGCTTCCTACTGAACTAACAGTGTCTAAGCAGTTTACAACTGTAAGCTAAGGCCGCCTGGGAAACATGCGAATGCCCGGTGTGCGCACATGGCCGTGTGGCAAGCATGATCCCCATTATATCCAATGGGGCTCATGAATGGAGTGTGCAGTTGTGGGGCGCATGCATGGCTGCGCAGTGAGCACAAACCCCATTGGGTATAATGGGGCTGAAGCATACACATTTTTTGCTGAATGTGGAGGGGTCCAGAACAGATCCCCTGCGTAAAGCAAGGGCCCACTGTATTAAAATGATTTAAAAGTACATCCAAGAAGATATAACAGTTCTGTCTAAACCCCACTCTTTAATACCTTTCAGTTTTAAACTGTTCAGATGCATTTTACTGTCAGCTGCCTTCCCTCAGACAGAGGAAAGAATATAGTCAAATAAATAAATAAATAAATACAAATTTCAACTGCAAGCCCAAGCATGGCTTTCCAGCAAAAGCAAGGAGATATTTATCTAGAACTTGGATGCCAAGATTTCAGGGAAAGGGCAAATTACGCTAAGAGCATCTCTGATGGCTCTGCTGCTTATTTTAAGAAAATGGGAACTGGCAAATGGGTTGAGCACAGCCAATAGCACATCTTTTGGCTTCCATTTCCTTCAAATGCCCCCCCCCCCAATTCTTTCAGGACTAATAGAACTAATAGAAAAGTACAAAGACTCAAGGAGGAAGCCTTATCATTTCAGAAAGGTAGGCTGCAATGTCTTTGACAGAATGGGAGATTTGTTCCCAAATTTGAAAGAACTCATCCTGGAACTCTGGAACTTACACCGGAGGGTGACACAAATGCAATGCCAGGCATGATCTTTGTACATCTTTTCAAGTTTGTCTGGTTAGTCTAAGCTGGCTGCTTCTCCATCATTCCTTTCCCAAAGGAGGACTCCGGGTTGCGCAATTAGATGCACAACTTTAAAAAAAATAATTTAAATAGAATTAAAGTAGGGAAGACTGGGACCAAGTGACCCAGGTAGAAAAACCCAGGAATAATCCTATAGGATGCAGCTCTGGAAAGTAAAGTGGAATTCTATGGGATGCAGCCCTGGAAGGCAGTGGGGAAGGACCCCAGGCTTTGAAAGTGTTTTATGACATTTTGTGCTGACTATTTTATTTTATTTTAACATTCTGGTGTCTCTCCTTTGGTTTGTAATTTTTACAAAAAATATTGTTTTACTCAAAGATGTTTGAGAGTCAGCGTAGAGTAGTGGTTTGAGAGTTTGACTATGACTCTGTAGACCAGGGTTTGATTCCCATCTCGGCCGTGAAACCCACTTGGTGAGCTTGGGCAAGTCACACTCTCTCAGCCTCAGAGGAAAGCAACAGCAAGCCTTCTCTGTATAAATCTCGCTAAAAAACCCTACCATAGATTTGTTTTAGATCACCATAAGTAGGAAATGACAGAGGCACATCATCCACATAAGAAGTTATTCTGAGAGTAGTGTTCAAAGGCAACCAAATATTCCAAGTGTGCATATATACACCAACCTTTCAAAGATGAAAAATGGGAAACATGTGGCCATGTAACAGTGGAGTGTGGTCAAGATGGCAAAACTGAAATGTGAAAGAACAGACAAATTAGGAGAGGATGCAGCAGTTTGCTTTTGCCTGAGTCTTCTGGCTTAGTACCCTGAGTTTCCAGGTGAATACAAGTCCCCTGATGGAGTTTCAACTCTTCCACCATCAAAAAGAATCATGGAGGCAATACAAAACATTTTAATAGCTGTATATTAATAAGGAATTAAAATAACAGTACACAAATCACCATCAATCCAAACCAAAATTGCCATTAGCTGAAGCAGCGAATCACACTATCTGCCTGGACACCACAGTATGGTTTGCCCAACTCCATTATCACAAAAGGCATTTCATTAGTCTAAAACAACTATGCATGAATTATTCCAGATGCAGATGCCTTTTTGTTTACTGTTGATGTAGATCGATTTACATATTGTTATTTTTTTCTTTATTCAGTAAACAGCTGTCGTTTTATGTTGTGTACAAGAGGTTTGTTGCTTTCCTGGCTCTCACTCAAGTCTTACATTTGGTGTAAAGAGTTCTGTTTTGTTGCAGAAGAGTCTGGGAAACTGAACCCACAACCTTTGGCTTGCAAATCCTGTGCTGTTTTACTGAGCCAGGCCCCTTCTCTTGGGCTGCTGGCACACTGCAGAATTAATGCAATTTGACACTGCTTTAACTGTCATGGCTCCATCCTATGAAATCCTGGGATTTGTCATTTGTTGTGGCCCCAGAGCTCTCTAAGGCTAAATATCTCACGAAACTACAAAACCCAGGATTCCATAGCACTGAACCATGGCAGTTAAAGCGATGTCAAACTGCATTGATTCTGCAGTGTAGATCCAGCCTAGCTTTGGGCCTTTCAAGCAAGCAGAAGACTAGAAAGTTGATTGAATCCTTTGGAACAATCACATGTGATATAAATCCTGACTTGATTCATTGGAGGGTGATGATGTCTAATATAACAGTTGAAGAACCAATGCAGAGGCAATGTGGTGTAGTGGTTTGAGCATAGGGCTTGGACTTTGGAGATAAGGGTTCGATTCCTGACTCACCCACAGAAACCCACTGGGTGACCTTGGGCAAACCACACATCGTCAGCCTCTGAAAACCTCATGATAGATTCACCTTAGGGTTGCCACATGTTGGAGGTGACTTGAATGCACCCAACAACAACAGTATGAATGCAATGTGTCTTATCAGTGGCAGTTTTAAATGAGCCATGCTGAACATCATGTGCACATTATGTTATCTACCTGCACCTCCTTGTGCAAAGTAACCATAAGCCTTCTAGCCAGCTTTACATCTTCCTTGGTGCTACTTCTTTGTAAGGACCAAAGTTTGTCACAAGTGGGGTGGGTGGGCCAGCCTGGGAGACATGGTGGGGTCTTTAAAGCAAATATTGATGTTTCCTAGGTGACTGTTTGCAAAGAAGATGGCTGTTAATTGCTTTTGCTGCAAATATTTACAGCTGTGGGGAGATATTTGCAAGCTTTCCAATGGTAGCTATGGTTGCCTGGCCTATGGCCTGCCTTGACTCTGCAGGAGAAGCATTAATGGGTTGTTGACAAACTCAGGCACAAGAAGAATGCGTTCCAGTCAAGCAGGAGAAGCCAATTAAGTGCCACGGCTTTCTCTCAATTTTGCTGTCATCTTTATAATCTGCATTCTTTTTTTTAAATTCCACTTGTCCATTGTTCCAAGTTTGATGGGAACAGAGTTGAGTGCATCACATGTAACCTTTCATAGGAATGTGGTATCTCAGAAACTCAGTGTGTTTAATCAGTTTATTAGTCCACTTCTTTGCTCATCTACTCGCATAGCAGCCTTGGTTAATTATTGTTGTTGTTAAATCTATTTATATTCCACTTGATCAAGGTTCAAATCGTCACTTGGCTATGGAAACTACTGGGTGACCTTGGGGAAACTGGGGAAATCTTAGTTTCAGAGGAAGGCAAGGTCAAACTCCCTCTGAACAAATCTTTCCAATAATAATAATAATAATAATAATAATGGGATTCAAAGCAGCTCACAATTTAAAAGAACAATACAATTAAACACATTCCAAAAGTGAGCGTTAAAACAGAAGTAAAATGTTTACAGTACTAAAAACACATCACCCATTAAAAGTATAAAATGCAATTAAAAAGATAAAATGATCATAAAAATAGTGCAGTTAGTTCCAAGAAGTGGGTTCAATGTTTGGGTGTCAACCCTTTGAAGATAAGGAGATTTACTTCCCAGTGATCATCCAGACCACTTGGGGAGACTTGTTTGAAAGTGTCCCCACATCTAACTTCTGCACTTTGCAGTTGCATCAGCATTTCAGTCATCTTCAGCACAGCTAACACTTGCTGTTGCTGTGTGCTTTCAAGTCAGTCTATGGTGATCCTAACCTCTATTATGGGACTTTCTTGGCAAGATTTATTCAGAGGACATTTGCCATGCTACAATGGGTCTTTGCTATCCGTTGAAGTTTGGTTCCAGGTCCCCCTGTGGATAACAAAATTGGTGGATGCATAAGTTCCATTATATACAATAACATACCAAAATGGCGTCAAGGTTTGCTATTTGGAATTTGTACTTTTGTTTTTGAATATTTTCAAGCCATGGATGCTTGACTCCATGGATTAAAAATCTGAGGATAAGAAGGGCCAACTGTATACTATTATTAGCATTGTTACTAATACAGCCAGTGTGGAGTAGTGGTTTGCGCATGGGACTATGACTCTGGAGATCACAGTTTGATTCCCTGCCCCACCATGGAAACCCATTGGGTGAATCTGAGCAAGTCACATACTCTCAGCCCCAGGAAATCCCATGATAGGTTTGCTTTAAGGTCACCATAAGTTGGAAATGTCTTGGAAAGGCACTGAACTACCATAAACTAATACTGCTCCAGCTCAGTTTTTTCATCCAAATAGTCATGCCTTTTCTCTCCCATCCCATGTTCAGGGTGGGAAAAGTTATTCTCTGAACTGCAACTTCCAGCATCCCCAGGGGTCAAGGTGGATGAAGGAGTCTAAGATATGTAATCCCGAAGAGTAACATTTCCAGGTTCTCCATCTTACGTTCTCCACTCCAATGGACACACAGCAGTCTGTGCCAAAGGACACCAGATGTACTTAGTTTTCAAGCTGCTGTGCTGTTCTTAAATTGGGTTTCAAATGGACATTTTCTGTGGCTATGGGGAAAAAAGTGGGTTAGATATGGCAACTAGAGAAAGGGTTTAGCACCCATCTCTATTTTTCCCCCTCCACAAAAAAGGCAATTAGAGCAGATTCCACTGTCTCCTGAACTTGTTTTTCTCCAGTTTTTATAAGGTTACTTGCCATCAGTTATCAAAATCTAGTTAGACTGGGAGATGGCAAGGGGAACATTTGCCAGCTATAAAAGAAATGGGTGTGTCAATTGCTGAGTATTCTTGTCGCAAGCAAGATTTAATGAGCCATATTTAACAAACCAATTCTCCATAGGTCACCGAGAATGATGGATCTTGAGAAAGAGAAGTGCCCTTTCCACTGGTTTGTTTTTGAATGCATTTTCAAGAAAACCAAAAAAAAACATCCCTCTCCCTGCCTTTGTCTTGTAACACCTCTTTTATTACTTCCTAGTCCAACATACAGGAGACAAGCAAGGTCTTTTTTGCAGGAGAAAATAAATGGTGGCGTTTATCAGTCACTTTGGCACTGAAGACTTCTGAAGGCTCTAGACAGTGGCAGAAAGGAAAGAGAAGAGCATGGGACCTCTCCATGGAGATTATCAGATGGGGGGGGGGGGGGAAGCCGGGAGTAAAAGGAATGCTCTCAGCAAAGTTGCACTGAAGACTTTCAGAAGCACTGCCTAAACTATAGTCAAGTATATATGGTAAGTCCTTATCCAGCACCTAGTATTCTTTGCTGATCAGTCACTGAAGTATTAACTGTGGCTGACCCTGGAGCTGGTGTCTTTAGGGTATTAAGAAGTATTGGGGGGGGGGGGGATCTCATCCTTAAAAACAGACCATGTTAAATCATAATTACAATATCAATGGCATTAAGTGATTTAGAACAAGAAAAAATATGCTCCAAATATCCCACTGAATTAAAAAAAAACCCTTTTTCCACAAACAGCATGATCTAAAAAGCATGCTGAAACAAAGAAAATATTTATACCTGCCACCAGAATGTCACCATGGAGAGGACCTAGATTAGCTTCTCTTGGATGGGAGCTCCTGAACCTGGGAGAAGCCACCAAGAAGGCCGTGTCCCATGTTTCTCCCAGACAGGGTAATAGGATGGAGAGAAACCCACTTGTAAAGATCTAAAAACTCAGGTGGTCTCATGTGGGAGAGTATAATCTGTTAAAAAAAACCTGGGCCCAAACTGTATGGGAATATACAGGTCATAACTAGCACTCTGAACTGGTAGGCTACTGCCACACTGCAGAATTAATGCAGTTTGACACTGCATTAACAGCCATGGCTCCATCCTGTGAGATGATGGGGTTTGTATTTTGTTGTGGCATAAGTGCTATCCAACAGAGAAGGCTAAATAGTGCAGAAAGTTGGTTAAAGTGGTGTCAAACTGCATTAATTCTACAGTGTAGATGTAGCTAGCATCTGTGGAGCTGTTGTAACAAGGGAGTTGTGTGCTCCTCATTGCTGGCCCTGGTTTGAATTAGCTAAAGTTTCTGTGCATTCTTCAAAGGCAACCCCACAAGGAGTGTGTTAAAGAAATCTAAACAGGGTGAGATTGAAACATGTGTTGTTTGCCTTCATCTATTTGGTTTGCCCTCCAGTGCTGTAGGGACACAATCCCTCAGGCAGCACTGAAGTTCACACAACCACGTGTTTGTCATTTGTTCTGGTAGCATTTTCTTCTTTGACACAGGTGGAAAAATGTCTCAAGTAGGGATATAACTCTTTTTAAAGACTGGACTAAAATCAGGAGCAGATCCTCTGTGGTAGCCTCCATTGTATACAATCCTCCATAATGGGTTTTGCAGAACTGGAAGTAGTTTCTTTAACCAGTTCTGGCTTCCATTTTTCCCAGGAGTGGATGTAGCAGATGGTGCATCCTAGGTGCAAGAAACTGGCCTACAGATTCCAAAACTAGTCCAACATTGTTTTAAATGTCATGCAGAAGCACATGGGAACATCATTTTACCACTGGCAACCAAATCCATCTGCAAAAGGTTTTATTGCAAAAGGCACAAGAGCTGCTAATTTTCCTTCATACAGAGGGAGTTTTGTTTTCCGTGTTCTGAAGGCACATCTCCAGACGCGGCAAGACTTATTGCATGCCAAAGAGGGTGGTGCTGTCATCCTGATGCCATTAATGGGGAAATTAGTGTCAGCAATCCCTAGATTCCTCTCTCTGCACTCACTTGGCATTCTTTGAAGCATGACTACTGCCTGATTGAGATTCATTGAAAGGCCAAGCTCAGAGGCAGCCATGGATGAAAAAACCCTTTGGCCATCTGTGGATTGGTTCTCTAGTTTGTAGATAACACACTTGTTTGATAAATTGATGTTTATGGGTGCCTTTTGCAGATGCTGCAGCAAAAAGGTGGGGGAATTTTTTTAAGCTTGGAATTTCTGAGAATAGGACATGCTTTCCAAAGGCAGGTGGGGCCAAAAGTGAAAAAGACCAAAAGCTCTGCAGCATATTTTTACTTAGGGCCTGAACAGACAGGCCAAAATAAAGCTGCTTCGGGTCACTTTGGAGTTATGCTGTTTACATGATTCATGCATCCTAAGAAGCCGGAAGCCACAACAAAGTCTCACTCCAGTCCTAAGGACTGGAGCACAGCTTTGGTGCAGCTTCTGGTCTCTTAAGGTGCATGTGTCATTTAAACAGCATACCTCCAAAGCAGCTTTATTTTGATTTGTCTGTTCGGTCCCTTACTTACTACAAATGACTAAGAGTGCATCTGCACTGTAGAAATAATGCAGCTTGACACCATTTTAAGTGCTGACGCTCCATCCTATGGAATCCTGGGATATGCAGTTTTACAAGACCTCCCAAGATATCCTTGCAAAAAAGCTAGTAGAAGGTGGTCTAGACAAGGTTATTGTTAGGTGGATTTATAATTGGTTGACTGACTGAACCCAAAGGCTGCTCATCAATGGCTCAATCCTGGAGAGAAGTGACTAATACCACAGGGTTCTGTCCTGGGCCAAGTTCTGTTCAGCATCTTTATCAATGACTTGAATAATGGAATAGAAGGCATGCTTATCAAATTTGCAGATGACACCAAATTAGGTGGAATAGCTCACAGGACAAGTCCAGAATTCAAAATGACTGTAACAAATTAGAGAACTGGGCCAAAACTAACAAAATGGATTTCAGCAGGGAGGAATGTAAGGTATTACACTCAGGTATAAAAAGTAAAAGGGAAAGATATAGGATGAAGGGCACCTGACTTGACAGCAGTACATGCAAAAGGGATCAAGGAGTCTTAGTGGAGCACAAGCTGAACATGAGTCAGCAGTGCGATGCTACAGCTTAAAAAGCCAATCTGATTCTAGGCTACATCAATAGATGTATAGAGTCTAGATCGAAGGAAGTAATAGTGCCACTCTATTCTGCTTTGGCCAGAGCTCACCTGGAATACAGGGTCCAGTTCTGGGCACCACAATTCAAAAAAGACATTGAAAAGCTGGAGGGTGTCCAAAGGAGGTGACCAAAATGATAACCATGCCCTATGATGAGCAGCCTAGGGAGCTGGGTATGTTCAGCCTGGAGAAGAGAAGGTTAAGAGGTGATATGATGGAAGAAGGAGCAAGCTTGTTTTCTGCTCCTCCAAAAGCTAGAATACAGATCAATGGATTCAAGCTACAAGAAAAGAGATTCCACTTAAACAATGGGAGGAATCTCCTGAAGGTAAAAACTGTTCAAGAGTGGAATACATTGCCTTGGAGTGTGGTGGAATTTCCTTCTTTGGAGGTTTTTAAACAGAGACTGGATGGCCTTCTGTCAGAGGTTTGTTGGTTGTGTATTCCTGCATGGCAGGGGGTAGGACTGGATAGCCCTTGGGGTCTCTTCCAACTCTATGATTCTATGATATCTGTGAAGGTGGTGAGAGAGGAAGAAAACCTTCCCCTGAAGGCCTTAAAATTCAAGAAACTCTTCTCAGGCAGAAAAAAAAATACACCCTCAGATTAGGGCTTTAGCCTAAATACACAAAGAGATGCTAACAAGAATCAACCTTGCAGGACTGCTGTGGTGAGCTGAGTAGGTGGGCAGAGACCCAGCATTCCAAGCCAATGCCTATTCTGTATTTTGGTGACATGGCCAGGGTATACAATCTTAATATGGATTATTTGCAGGCTTTTAAAAATAGTAATTGTAGTGATAATAGAAGCAGGAGTACGAGTAAACACATCAATAATAATAAAAACATATACGGCAACCAAATCTTTATCCAGTGATGTGGAAAGCCTTATCATTGTTTTTCTGTCTAAATGAAATGAGTTTCTTGCATAGAGAGTGACATTTTTTTTCCTGTTGTGCAAAGCAGAGACCGCTGATCTCGTCAAACACAATGCAGAATGAAATGCTCTGGGAGATGTCTCAGTTAATCTGGATTGATTTATTCAACCATGAGGATCACTTTCAAGAGTTTTCTCCCTGTCTTTTCTGATCTCATCTGTCTTCCTGAAATGGCTAGAGAGAAGGAAGATGGGACTGTACAAAACCCAGAAGTGCATCTACACTGTACAAATAATGCATTTTGGCACAACTTATAAGCATTGTAGAAGTATAGTGTCTAGATCAAGAGAAGTAATAGTGCCACTCTATTCTGCTTTCGTCAGGCCTCACCTGGAATACTGTGTCCAGTTCTGGGCACCACAATTCAAAAAGGATGTGGAGAAACTGGAGCGTGTCCAAAGGAAGGAAACTAAAATGGTGAAGGGTCTGGAAACCATGCCCTATGAGGAACGACTTAGGGAGCTGGGTATGTTTAGCCTGGAGAAGAGAAGGTTAAGGGGTGATACAATAGCCCTGTTTAAATATTTGAAGGGATGTCATATTGAGGAGGGAACAAGCTTGTTTTCTGCTGCCCCAGTGACTAGGATCCAGAGCAATGGATGCAAACTGCAGGAAAAGGGATTCCACCTCAACATTAGGAAGAACTTCCAGGCAAGCTATATTGCTCTCAGCCTCGAGGGAGGGCAATGGCAAATCTGCAGTGTAGAAACTTGCCAAGCAACTCCATGATACAGTTGTCATACACTGGAAACAACTTGAATGCACACAATAACAACTACTTAGTAACATAACAGCAGCCCTTTACTGGATATGGACTTTACTGAACTGCCTGGTCCTATTTCCCACTAACATAAGTCAGCTTGTTGCTGTTGTTGTTCTGTGCCTTCAAGTCACTTCTAATTTAGGGCAACTCTATCATAGGGTTCCTTGGCAAATTTCTTCAGAGTGGGTTTGTCAATGCCATCCTCTGAGGCTGAGAGAGTTTGAGTTGCTCAGAGTGAGTTTCCATGGTGAGCTGAGATTCGAACCCTAGTCTCCAGAGTCCTAGTCCAAAGCTCAAACCACTGCCCCATGCTGACTCTCATATCATATGCCCACTTGTGAAGATGGAAGTCCCTGACAGGATTCCAGCCAATATCTTTTCCATGCTCTACTCTCTTGTTCAGGTAGTTCATGTAAATGAAAGGTCTCAGCATTTTGTAACTCATGCCACAGCAAGCATCTTTCCAGCTTTCATTGCAACATTGCTGCATGATGATTTATGGGTGATTTAAAATCCCTGGCAGGGGAGCATATGGCATGGGGCTTTCTCCTGCTATGGGGATGCAATTGGCAGGAGGGTGGTCATTTATACCAGTCACCTACATCCATTATCACCAGATGGTTCATCTTTCACCAAAGACTGCTGTCCATTTTAAGGAAGACGTATGGACTTTTGGGGGCGGTTTGGCTAGTTTTTTTCCTGAACCGCAAAGATCATCATACCAACATAACAGATTAAACAGAGTCTCAGCTGTTCTTAAGTCAGTATTTGCAAAACGTAATTATGGAATTACTGCTGCCAAAGTCCATGCTAGGGATGTAAATCAATGGCTCTTTTGTTGTCGCATACAAGTGAATAAATCAAAGTAGTTTTTGCCCACTGCCGAAGAAAAGGCATATTCCTCTGTAGTATTCTCCTCATATTCAGACATCCTAAAGTGTTGCTCAAGAATTACTCTGAAGAGAAAAACTTTGAGCTAGAAACAGTTTTTTTGCACAGGAAGACCATTTTCTGCATAAAAAAGAAGTTTTTTTCTGTTGAGAGAAAAACTGTTTTCTCTGCAGAATATTTTATCTACACTTCAGGACACTGAAGAGCAAGAATACAGTTATTCAGATTAGGGCCAAGGACCTCAGACAACTCATTTAAACTTTGCAATAAAACTTAAGAGTTGAATCATGACCTCACTGTTTACCTTTCAGAGTATAATTTCTTCATTAAAGCAAGATGTGCCTCGCTTACAAGAGCAGCACATCTGGGATGCTTCTGGGGGTGCAAATCTGCTTACAGACATGGTGCATGGGGAAATGGGCCTTGCTTCCATAAAAAGAAATACAGTCATCCCTCCCTGTTTACAGCTTTGACTTTTGTGGATTTCATTATTTGTGGTTTCGACTTTCTAGGTCCTCCTGTGCAATTCTGCCAGAAGCTGTCCATAGGGTCTTACTGGAGGACCTAGAGATTCCCAGAGAAAACACTTCTCTAGGCATTTGTAGCTCCTCCAGTGCAATTCTATGGTCAACTTCAGCAAATGCGCTGGAGGACCATAGTATTCTCTCAAGTAAAAAACAGTGGTTTTCTATTTGTGGCTTTTTTCACGTATCCCTAACCCTACCAAATGTGGAGTGTTACTGTACTGTTTGCTGCATTTTTTTAGTGGGGCTAGGCAGTCTGAAGGGTGGTGCTGGGGTTAAGAATGGGGAAAATATTCTTTTTTTGGGGGGGGGAATTAAAAATGGTTCAAAAGCATGTTTTTCACATGTCAAGCAACCCTGATGAGAAGAAACACGATGCACTGAGAATCTTTGCAGTCCATCACTTATTCTACACAAAATTTGCATGTCGTGTTTTGGTGGAGAAAATGCCATTCCTTGTGCATGCTCTTTGCTGCACGAAAATACCACATGGGAATTTGGTGCAGAATAAGTCTTGAATAGTTAACAGTCTTTGTAAACCATGCAATCGTCAAAGGTTTTTGTACAGTAAGAAGAAAATGGGTAAAATTGCTCCCTGCATCCTTTGAGAAGAAATTAGCAAATAATTGAATCCCTAGCTGAGGGCCTAAATGTGGATGATGCTCACATGCAGCCTGGGAGTCATGCATTCCTCTCACCTGGCCAAGGTATTTGCAGAAGGATGGTTCTCCCCATGGATGTTATTTTCTACTATTATATAAAATCCAGGGAATATTCAGTATATACCAGGAAAAAAAATGCTTTTGAAGGGGGTTCTTTTCTTTTTTCCCCCCCCCCCCCCCCCTGCAGCAAAGTTAAGCACTATAGTCTTTTTGCTTTTCTAATCCCTTGGTGAACATGCAGTAAAGGACTGACTGATGAAGATTAATTGCTTTTTAGTTGCAGTGGGCATTCCCATTCCACTGAGGTACACTTCCCTTCTTGCTATTTTTATGTGGAAGATGATGTGGCTGCCATCCGCACAAAGGTAGCATAGGGACAGCAATGGTAAATTATTTCAAGGGCCATATTTTTCATTCAGCGGATGCTGAAAGACATAAATTAGCATGCTTCCCCCCTGAAAACAATGATTAATAAGAGGAACTGTGGCTAACTTCTAAAAACATATCCTTCCCCATCCAAATGGAGTGGCAACCCAGATCATTCTCCGGGTCTTCTTTTCGGAGCATGGAAAAGTTGTGGGTTTCTTTTATGGAAACCTCCAGAATTCCCTGTTGTCTTGAGGATCCAGGGAGCTATAGTCCACAATCAATCTTTTCTGCTCCCATCCTTTAGCTTTGAGTCTCCAGACTTCACTGTCCTCAGTTTCTCTCTCTCTCTTCTACTGAAGTGTCCTTGCTGCATGCAGCAGCTGCTAGCCTGCTTGTTTGCTTCATTTATAGCATAACTTCTTTAAACTGAATAAATTGTGTAGGCCATTTCTACTCCCAGCTCTAACACATTGCAAACATCACTGAAAGGCAACATTACATGTTGCCAACTCAGTAACATTGCAAAGTGCAGCACAAGATGATAAAGCATAATAACCATCAGATATTTACACACCATGACAATGAACCTCACTTTCCATAAAATGGTTTTAATCAAACAATGTAAACTAGCTCTCAAGTGAAGCTTTCCTGAACTGGAGGCCACTACTGAGAAGGATCGTTCATGGTCTCCACCAGGTTTTGGTTGGTCAGCCCCTTTGTCCTATGAAGAACATCCTTTTGCTGAGACAGACGTGGACTTCTCTGAGTGCAACAGACTTCATTCCCCACTCCAGACACAGGGCTGGAGGTCTACAAAGTAGTTAAGATAATCAGAATCCTTATCTCCAATCTGGTGATTGCCAGGTGCATTGGACTATAGTTCCCGTCATTCCAAACCACATGGTTAAGGGCAGAATTTCGCAGTGTTTCGCAGTGTTCCCATGAAACCTGGAGAAAGTGCATGGGAAAATATACATTAACAGATACAGTGGTTGGAATTCTACATGAGGAGGTATACATCTACTACATACCCACTAAATGTAGGTACATTTCTCAGTGTTAACCCCCCCCCCCACACACACACACACATTTTAAGCAGTGCCTCTCCAACAGACCTTTTCATGTCATTGGAGATCAGCAGAGGCTATTTTTTGCAGCTGGAGGTGCTTCAGCAGGCATCTGCAGGGACATCTGTTCTGTCTGTTGCCGGCAGGGACATCTGAAGGAAAGAGACATCTGCAGCAGTGGCCTTCTCCACTGATCCTCCCATTCTCCAATGTCATAGAAACTGCCATCTTGGGGAGACTGTGTCACATACAAAATAGGTTGGGCGGCTTGCCTGTTACACCATCTGTAAGTAATTTTAACCTTCTCACTGACATAAAAGGTGAGTTGCAATGGAGTAAGTCCAACATCTCCCATTGTAATTCACCAACAAGATTCTGGCCAATTCTGTAACTTATTCTATGGACTCTTGTTTTAGGAAGATTTCTTGTAAAAAAATCTAAATACCTGGCAGATGTGAAAAATGGGTAAAATGCATACTTTAAGAGAAAAGTGAGCAAAAACTGGTACATATTTATGTGGATTCATGTGGATGTTATGTGTTCTTAAAGTTCAGAACAAGTGAAGCTGAAAATTAGAAAAATTAGAAATGAAGGCCTAAATCGTAATGTTATTCCTGACTAGAACCATAGAGTTGGAAGAGACCTCCATCTGGTCCAACACATATAGTTAACCCTCCTTATCCACGGATTTATTATCCATGGATTCAAGCATCTATGGCTTGAAAATATTCCAAAAAAAAAGTACGAATTCCTGATAGCAAACCTTGATTTTCCACTTCATATCAGGGACAACATTTTGCTCTGTCATTGTATTTAATGGGACTCAGGCATCCACGGATTTTGTTATCCACAGGGGATCCTGGAACCAAACCCCAGTGGATAACAAGGTCCCACTGTACATATGTCACTAGGCTCCCAGCTGTTTTCATATATGCCCTGTATTAGCAGAGCTTTGTCAAGGTTCCTGACAAGAATACAGAAAACCGTAGGCAGACATCACCCTTTGGCTCTTCAGATAAGTGGCGCATTCAATGACCTGGAAAAGCACCATGTGTCATATAGCAGTGGCAAGATGAAAACTGTACATCTTCATTACCCCAAATTATAGTGTCATCCGTAATGGAAAGATGTCTGGAAATGTAATTTTTTAAAAACTCACACTATGCTTTTAAGAAATCATAAACCAGTATCCCCTAGAGGAAAATGTTCTTTTAAAGTCACTTATGCTATTAGCATGTGCAGTAGATTTGAGCACCACACTGTGGAAAATGCCTAAATTTAAAATTCCATACAGCTTGCCAGTATGTGCGGGGGGGGGGGGGGGGGGGGGGGGCTGGTGGTCATATATTTTAGTTGATGTAGCTCAGAAGACTGATGCTGAGCCTGGACACGGATGGTTTTACTTGTCCCTAGCTACTCCTGATGTTTACATCTCATCTTTTTATCACTAACCTCAGGGAGAGGTACAAGGGTCTCCCCCTTCCCACTTTAGCCATAAAACAACAAACCTGGCAGGTAGACCAAGCAGAGAAAGGAGGGGAAGTGGGGATGGGAGACTGGCCCAAGGTCATCCAAGGTCATTCATGGCTGAGAATTTGAACTTGGGTCTCTTATGTTCTCAATCCAAAAATGGATCTCCATCCATCCATCCATCCATCCACCTACCATGATCCCTTAGTATCAGCTTGCGTTTAATTCCAGGAACCTGCAGGGGTACTAAAATCCATGGATGCTCAAGTCCTATTATATACAATAGCATAGAAAAATTGTGTCCCTTATATAAAATGGCAAAGTCAAGGTTTGCTTTTTGGATTTTTAAAAAATATTTATTTTCAAGCCGTAGATGGTGGAATCTGTAGGTGCAGCATCCAAACTTTAATATATATATATATAAACACTAAAACAAACTACTGTATTTACTTATTTTTGAGAGACAGGGAAGTTGGGTGAGTTTAAAAATCTATAAGCATAACAGCAATTAAAACATCAGTTAATTACATTCTCTAAAAAATTAGTCTTAAGAGCCCTGCTCGTGTCATTCCGAAAAGGATTATGCAAATGGTGCCCATTATATAATTATCCTAATTTGTGCAATTATTCTTAGCATAGTGTCTGCCTGCTTGGCTTACACTGTTCTGTTTGGGAGAGGAAGGCGGAACACACCTAGGTTTTTAATCAGCTGCGTGCGAAATTAACATCTGTATTATTTACCAACCTCAGCCATGTTCTCAGAGTTTTAATTCTGATTCCTGTTTGGAAAGAGTGCTGGCGGCGGTCATTTGAGAGGACAAAGTGGCAGCATATGGGTTACATCAGTAGTTCTCAAACTTTTTACTCCTGAGACCCACAACATCTACACGCAGATGTAACACCCCTGCCCAATGCAATATATACATAAAAATATTTTGCTTGATTAGTGTGCATATTTTCCCCTGCACATTAATGTGCATTCATACTATATAAGGAAATAGCATTGTTTGAATGAGAAAATTTCATTTGAATGAATTCACCACCTGAGTCAATGTGTGTTGTAATTCTCAGATTTGATTCCCAGGCTGTTTTAAAATTAAGCACATCTTTATAGGTGTGTGGCATTAACCAGTTATAAATGGTTGAAGCTAAGCTTTTAGTTTGCTGCTCAGGATTTTCACATATTTTCTCAAATATATTTGGAAGTCTTGGAACTGCTCTTTTGGCCAATAATTCAGCTACAAAAGAAGAAACCGGATGAAAGCAAAAGCAGCTGAATGCCAATGGCTCTAATTCTGTAATTAATATATCCATTGTCTTGGGTTTCCCTCTTCTAAATAAATAGCCTTTTCTCTTTCCATTTTTGGGATTGTTGGAATTTATCTGTTTGTTGAAAGAGTGGATTCAGGAGAAAGACATATTTGTAAGGGATCAGGTGATACAACATGTTTCCATTTATTCCCCATGGCGATTGACGTTTGTAACCAAGGGTTATTAATTTCCTTAATTCTTGGTTTCATAGGCCAGCAGATCACAGTTTTTGCAGGGCAAGCCTGGGAACTCGATGGGTCCGATTACCTCCAAAAGCCAGAGGTAGCCATCTCATGCCTTACCAAAGGCTTCTGGTGCTCAGCCTTCTGAAATATGTCAAGTTTTTAAAAAATCTCCTGCCAACTTGCAGCAACATTGAAATATGTGTGTAGTAGGAGGAGAGGCGATTTCAGGTGTTACTAAGGGACTGCCAGTTTCTAAGCAACCTCTTGCCATGTGCCTGGCTCTTTCAAAACAGTTTGATGTAGCAGCCCAGTCTAGCTTGAAGCAGCTCACTTCAGGTATTCAAATCCAGTTCCAACAAATATAAAAGGGGAGCATGCTGTCATGGTTTGAGAGTTGGATTATGGAGCGTGGCCATGGAAAACCTCTGGGTGACCTGGGGCACATCATACTTTCTCAGCCTCAGTGGAAGGCCAAAGCAAATCTCCTCTGAACAAATCTTGCCAAGAAAACCCCATGAGAGGGTTGCCATAAGTCAGAAAGGACTTGAAGGCACACAGCAAGAAGGCTGTTGAGATGTTTGTCATATAAAGACATGAAGGTACCTAGAAAAAAATTAATTTGATTTCAAGATTTTGGTTATGGGGTGTGTTGTGTATATGTAAGTTTGCATATTCAGTAAGATGTTAATTAAAAATATGAGAATGCAGTTATAGTAAAATGTGACCCATTCTAAGAATTTCAGCATGTTGTAAAATCAGTGATTCCCAAAGACCTGTCCTCCAGGTGTTTTGGGCATCAGCTCCCAGAAACCCCAACCAACCTGTCCAACAGTCAGGAATTCTGGGAGCTAAAGTCCAAAACCTCTGGAGAACCAAAGTTTAGGAACCATTATAAAAACTGCACAAAACTCTGGTCCGATCCACACTGCAGAAATAATCCAGTTTGAGACCACTTTAACTGCCCTAGCTCAATGCCCCAACAAACTAGAATTCCCAGGAATCCCTAGAATTGAACCAGGGCAGTTAAAGTGGTATCAAATTGGATTATTTCTGCAGTGTGGATTGGACCTCTGTGAAAACTTTGTTTATCTAGGACAACAGCAGTGGCAGCTGGTGGTTTCCATGTGATTGGGGAGTTGTGAATTGGTTCTGGATTTTAGTCTGAAGTTTAAAGAAACTGTCCAAAGTGCTAAAACCTATCTGCAAAATTTGGTTCAGCATCTTGAATAGCTCTTTTAATATTTGCATTTTTAAAAAACTTATTGCTGAGCTAGGAATTGGGGAACAATTTTCGATTCAATGAAAGTGGGTTTGGAATAAGTGGGATGATTTCTCCCAAACCTTGAACCAGAGAAGCAGTCAGGGATTGTGATATTTACTTCATATTTTCAGTGAGCTTTATGAACTAAATACAACTGTGGATCCCAACTAGAGTACAATCAATGAATGGAATTTGACAAGCCAAGACCTGTATAACTCTCATTATTCAATGGGTCGATTCTAGTTGAAACGAATAAATAAATTTAGCCATATGAGCGAGCCCCTGTGATTCATGTTCCTCCTTCCTATGGGAAAAGGCACACTGTAACTTCTTCCTCCAAGGTTCCCAAAAGGACTTTGGCTGCTGCCACATTGTAGAATGAATGCCTTTTAAAATTGTCATATGGAATCCTGGGATTTGTACTTTGTTGTGGCACCAGAGCTCTCTGATACATATCTCATAAAACTCCAGGCTTTGTAGGCTGTGCAAAGAATTAAACACTGTGTTGTGTGCCGTCAAGTAGTTTCTGACTTACAGTATGGCGACCTTAAGGCCATACATTTCTATTCAACACTTCTATTCAACCAGTCCAGCAAGCCCGCAGTCTTGGTTTTATCTTTGATTCTTCTCTGTCATGTATCCCTCAGATCCAGATCACAGCCAAGGCTTGTCGATTCTTTTTGTACAATATTGCTAAAATCCGACCATATCTCTCCGCCTCTACTGCCAAGATCCTGGCCCATGCCCTAGTGATCTCACGACTGGATTACTGTAACGTCCTCCTGGCTGGGCTTCCTCTTTCTCACCTCTGTCCTTTAATCTCTGTCCAGCATTCAGCTGCATGCATTATCACTTCCACCCACTGCTCTGACCACATCTCTCCTGTGTTGGCATCCATTCACTGGCTCCCTCTCCCCTTCCGCATTCAGTATAAGCTTCTGCTGTCGACATTTAAAGCCCTCCATGGACTGGCCCCTCCTTACTTATCAGACCTTCTTTCTCCTCACCTTCCCACCAGGGCCCTCCGTTCTGGTAGTCAAGGTCTGCTGTCTCAGCCCAGGATTTTCTCTGCCCCATCTCGGATTCGCCCCTTTTCACTTGCTGCCTCTCACTCCTGGAACCTTCTTCCCCCACAAACTTCTTTAATCAGCTTCAAAATGGAGTTGAAAACCATCCTGTTCAGAGAAGCCTTCCCAGGCATTGCATAATTGTCGCTTACTATCTGATGTTCTGTTGTTGACTGTTTATCGATCCATTTCCTGTATTGCTATGTACTGTATATGCATTATCCTACTTGAGAGTATGTATTTTCCCTAGAAGAAGATTAACCATCCATTATGAAGCCAAGCCCTCCCTCCAGTCCATCTGCCTTGGTCCAGGCCTCGGAGGTAGAGAGGAACTGCTGGACCTCTTACCCTTTCCCTTCACCACTCCCTTCTCCTTCTGTGTCATGTCTTTTTAGATTGTAAGCCCGAGGGCAGGGAACCGTCTAACGAAAAAGATCGTATGTACAGCGCTGTGTAAATTTACAGCGCTTCATAAATAAAGGTTATAATAATAATAATAATAACCTATCATGGGGTCTTTTTGGCAAGATTTGTTCAGAGGAGGTTTGCCATTGCCTTTCCTTGAGGCTGAGAGAGTATGGCTCACCCAAGGTCACCCAGTGGGCTTCAGGACCAATCTGGGAATTAAACCCTAGTCCCCAGATTGTAGTCCAACATGCAAACCACTATGCCATGCTGGGGTCTCACTATGGCTTTGATATCACCATTTTTGTTTCCAAAGAAGAAAATACCATGGGAACATTTCTGCATGCTAGCCAGCACCAAAGCTCCAGATTGCACAAACGTTTGTTCCTTGCATATAAATAATGGGAAACAACCTGAAGGGTTTGATGGCTTAGTCTTGTGGGGGGTTGTTAAGGCGAAAGGAAAATGTCAGCCTTTGACAGTAATTGCTTACATCTGCAGAAGGAAGTGCTGGGGTTGCTTGAAATCTTGATGATAAAGAACACTTAGAGGAGGTGTCCAATAATTCCCAAATTGTGCCAGAAGTAAGCTGTTTTCTGGAGTGAGGTCTCACTCTCCCCAATTTTTGATCATGCCTTCTCTTCTGCTGAGCTCTTTGTGTCTTAAAGGAACATTTCTGCCAAAAGGTGGACATTTGGGCAGCAACAGTTGTATCAATAGCGTGGTGGTCTTCGGCCCCATTCCCACTCACCTATTTGCGCTGGATGGAACTGGGTAGATTCGGATAGTTAAAATTGAACTTCGTCACGTCATCACCATAGCCACAAGTTTTGTATTTCTGCAGCTATTCATATAGTCTGGGTATAAAGGTCCTTCCTGGGTATCTGTTCACTCGATACATCTGAAGAAGTAGACCAAGTCTACAAAAGCTTATGCTATAATTTCTTTCCCACACTTAGGTGTTTATCAGACGAGCTCTTAAAGAGGTACTATTCCAGTGTGACTCCTCTAGCTGCCTCCTGTTGCATGCTGGGATTGGCAGTTTTAAGGAGGGGTATTTAGAATTCTCAGGCAGAGAAGTTCAGCTCCTTAAAACTGCCAATCCCAGCATGCAACAGGAGGCTGCTAGAGGAGTCACACTGGAATAGTACCTCTTTAAGAGCATAGTGTGATAAACATCGTCTCAAAGGTATTACAAGATCTTTTTGCATACTGATATTCCAGACTCACATGGCTATTGTTGATATTCCTCTATAATTGTGTTCAGCAGATGTTGTTAGAAAGCAGATCAACCTTCATCCATTCCAAAACAAGGAGCCCTGGTGGTGCAGTGGTTAAATGGCAGTACTTTAGCCACAACATTGCAAATTCGATCCTAAAGGAGGGCTCCAAGGTACACTCAGCCTTCCATCCTTTTGAAGGTCAGTAAAATGAATACCCCATTTGTTGAGGACAATTGGTTACAGATTGTAAACCGCTTAGAGCAGGGGTAGGCAACCTTTTGGAGCCGGGGGCCGGGTTGGTGTCCCTCAGACAAGTCGGCGGGCCGAAGCCGGGGGGTGGAGCTTCCACCCTCTGGGGCAGGACTTCATGCTGGGGGTGGAGCTTCCACCCTCCAGGGCGGAGCCACCCTCTGGGGGCGGAGCCTCCACCGAAGCCCTGCAAGGAGGAGGAGGCGTGTGCCCGCCCTCTCCTCCTCGGTCCCTTTCTGGACAAACACCCCCAACCTGCATTCCAAAACACACACAACAGCACAGTTGTGCATTTCACATGGCTTTACTTAACATGGCCTCTTGCATATTTCAGAGGCTTATTCCATAACCAAACCCCTTGGGTTTAACACTTAGCATGGTTTAACATGGCTATGCATATTGAACATGTCAAGGTGGTTTCACCGTTCTTGGACCGAGTGTATTTCTCAGAAGTGTGTACTTGGTCAAGGGACTTTGGTTTTTCTTCACTGCGCATGGGTTTGTAAAAGTTACAGCAATTTACATTGGCCTTGCCTCAGAGGCTTTCTGATATCAATATCACCATTAAAGAACCAAAAACACACAGAAAAGGCACTTTGGAAAGTCAGTACACTCTCTTGGCTTCAGAAACAGTGCGTGCATGCCTCTCAAGCTGACTCATATCATCATCATCATCATCATCACACTATCATTGTCAAAGCAAGGGAGACTTGTTAGCATTAAAAGCACACAAAACACACTTTGCAAGGTGACACTCTCTTGGCTTCAGAAACAGTGCCTCCATGCCTCTCAAGCTGGCTTATATCATCATCGTCATCATCAATATCATCATCATCATCATCACACTATCATTGTCAAAGCAGGGAGACTTGTTAGCAATTAAAAAGAATGCAAAATAAAACAAAAAAACCCATGTGGCCTCTGGCCACTCACCACCTTCTCCTCTTCCTCCTCCTGCTGCCCCCATCTCCTCTTCCTCCTCTTCCTCCTCTTGCTCTTCCTCTTCTTCCTCCTCCTGCTGCCCCATCTCCTCTTCCTCTTCTTCCTCCCTCCTCTTCCTCCTCCTGCTGCCCCATCTCCTCTTCTTCCTCCTTCTGCTGCCTCCTCCTGCTCTTCCTCCCTCCTCTTCCTCCTCCTGCTGCCCCATCTCCTCTTCCTCCTCCTGCTCTTCCTCCCTCCTCTTCCTCCTCCTGCTGCCCCCATCTCCTCTTCCTCTTCTTCCTCCTTCTGCTGCCTCCTCCTGCTCTTCCTCCCTCCTCTTCCTCCTCCTCCTCCTCTTCTTTCTTCTCCTTCCCCTCCTCCATGCGCCGCGCGGCCTGGGGGCAGGATGGAGGAGACAGAGGAGGAGGTGGGCAGTGCAGGGCCGCATGAAGCCCCGCGGGGAAGCGGGGAGGGCCGCACGGAGCCCCGCGGGGAGGTGGGGAGGGCTGCGCGGAGCCCCGCGGGGAGGCAGGGAGGGCCCCGCGGAGCCCCGTGGGGAGGGCGGCACCGGTCTTCATCCTTTGCCTCCTCCACCCCAGGCCGCACGGCCCTCCTCTTCCTCCTCCTCCACCATTTTGTTTTTCAAAATGGTGGCGAAGTCTCGCGCGACCTTTCCCGTCCTGGGAAAGGTCACGCGAGACTTCGGTCGCCATGTTGAAAAACAAAATGGCACCCAGAGCAGCGCGGAAACGGCGGCAATCGGCGGCAGGACTGCGCGGGGGCTGGTAGAAAGGCCTCGGCGGGCCGGATCTGGCCCACGGGCCATAGGTTGCCGACCCCTGGCTTAGAGGGTGCTAATGTACTAAGTGGTATAGAAATGTACTTGCTATTGCTAAACTCTATGAGCCCAAGGACTAGAAACACGGTTTCTTAAATTGCTGTGACCACTAAAAATATATCCACATTCTTTGTAGTTCTATTTAAAACCAACAATAACAACAGAAAAGCCTGGCTTCTTGGGAATTTGATCCATACAGGGGGGAAAACCTCATGATCTACGGTTTTATTATTAGCGTGCTTTTCAAGAGGCACATCTTAGTATTAACTTTGAAGTAGGTATCAAAATTCAATAATCTTGCAAATAAATGAGCTGTAATATTCCTTGATAGATTTTTCTGTGCCTGCTTGTTTCTCACCTGTAAATGCTGTTTCCTATTTCTTCCGTCCCCACAATTATCTCCCCAGCAACTAACAGAGATGCACAAAACAGAGATGATGATTATTTCTGATGAGGACCGACCAGCGGGAGCAGAAATGTTGCTCGAAGCAACATGGAGATCAGTGAGCTTGGCATTCGGAGGAAATGGGAGCCTCTGGTGCCCATTGATTGAGAAAGCAAGGGAAAGGCTCTTATTGGCTTTGGCTTGGCTGGGCTTCAAACTTCCAACTGGGTTGTTGTTCAGTTGGCTGACAGCTGAAGTGGAACAGGTTTAGCCTTTGTGAAAAGAGCTTGGAGAACGTTTCTTTGTTGGACCACAAGTTCCAGAATCCCACAGCCAGCACTAGCTAGGCTGGCTGGGAAATGACAGAAACTAAAGCCTAGAAAAGTAACGCTCTGTGTCAAACCTTATTTGGGCAGCCTGGTGATACACCTGCTAGACCCCGAAGATCCAGGGATTGTAGGCAAAGTGGAGGTCATTTTTGCTAGGCCCATATAGATGAAAACCAGCAATGTCAGAGTATGGTCAAAAGGAAAAATTCTTAAAGAGGAAGAACACACAAGCTAGGAGAGGGTGCAGCAGTTTGCTTTTGCCCGAGCCTGTCCTCTCCCTATCAGCTGAGTTTAGTGCAAACTATTTTTGCGCTTTGAACACAGTTTGCAGCAACTGAAATAAACCAGGAGGGAGCGAGAAAGTGGGAGGAGTCTGGCTAGTGGCGCAAGATTGGGGCACAATTCAGAGAATCCATAAGGATTCCTTAGGGATCATTGTGTGGATGCCTTGTAAGTTGCATTTAGGGACCCTTTCTGGACCTCCAACACTTCACAGATGAAAACCAAGACACATGTAGATTGGTAACATCAGAGTGTGGTTGAAAAGAAAGAAAAAAGCTGTTGCCAGAACCAGATGACAGAACTCTCTGGAAAATAAAATCAAAAGGTTCTTTCCCTGGCTCTCTGACAGAGAAGGCTAAATAGCTCGCAAAACTACAAATCACAGAATTCCATAAGCTTCAGCCATGGCAGTTAAAGCAGTATCAAACTGCATAATTTCTGCAGTGCGGATGCAGCCAAGGGGTAACCGGATAACATTATCTTTCCATGATAGAAACACAGGATGCTGCCTCATACTAAGCCCAATGATCTGTCTTCCCAGCCCTGTAGTGTCTACTCTGAGTGGTAGGGGCACTCCAGGGTCTTTCTTGATCCCTTTAGGGATGCAACTATCTCTAAGGACTTTTTCACTGGGGAGGAGTATATCACCATCTTGAAAGAAGAAGAAAGTGGGGGCCAATCGGAAATGCACGTAATTATGTACTACCTCATCACACACAAATGAGAACAGCATCCATCCAAAAGAGAAAGCAGTGCCAATACGAATGAATTCATCACATGAGTACAGATCGATTGGCTTTCTATTGAAAATTAACATGATTGCGCCTGCGCAGGGAGGACAGGATCACGTCTGGAGGATTTTACATTTTTGTTCCCAAGGACCCCCCCCCCCCCCAGCTGAGTTAGAGGTGGCCGGAAATAAGGAGCAGGCAGGAGACATCCTCAGCATCCTCATTACCTTTCCTCCCCTTCTCTAATTCCTCCAGAGAATACAGGGAGCCAGGGAATTTAGGGAGAGAAATCGCAGCAAAAGATCTTGGGAATTGTCTGTTTCTAACATTTCCTGTCAGAGCATTAAACTGAGCTTTTGTGTTGTTGCTGTGTGCCTTGTTGTTGTTTTACACTTGTGCCTGACACTATCATGGGGTTTTGTGGACAACATTTCTTCAGAGGGTGTTTGCCTTCACTTTCCCCCCTTTTGCTCTTTCCTCCAAAACAGAGGTAACAGCCAGGGAGCACAGGAGGGGAAATCGGAACAAAGGATCAGGGGAATTGTAGTCTGATTTTAACGAAGGGAATCCAAGGCTGATCTAGAGATGCATTCCATACCAGGCAAAAATGAACTGACTGAAAATTTGGAGTGGAACAGGATTTATAAATCCGATGTTTCTCCGAATTTACGTATCCCTGGGATTACTAGTGATTGTGTTTGGCTAGCCTTTGCATTGCATCCCATGTCGGTTGATATTCTCTTCGAAATAACGTGAAACCCCATAGATGACTCTGGATTGACCATGGGATAACCTTCCAATTTTCCCATTGTAAAATAGTCCTTAGTTCTAATTTGTTCACTTTTCTTGCCCCTTGCATGCCCTTGCACACTTGTGAAAAGCATAGCTCTGAACCACTGTTCCTGCCAACTGTTCAGCACTGATGGGGCAGCACCCACTAAGTCAGCATTATTCATCTTGGCTTAGAAGTCGGAGAAGATTTGCGGATGATGTATGAATAGGGCTGCCTCTCTGGCATTGTCACTTGAAGGCTCGGAAATCATTCAAATCCTCCGACAAGAGGAGACAAGCACCAAGCAAACAGGTGCATATGCTTATTGAGATGTGCATACTGCTCGACGCAGAGTCCCTTGAGCATTCATGCCTTCATGCGCAAATGCTGACATCTGTTACATATTAAATGTACCACAAGTGTGCCAGGGTAAATATTGTCACTGAAAGTCGCGATGTTTGTGTCATGCGGGGATGCATGAAGGAAGCCAACGGGCTCAATCAAACCTCAACTGTTCTGATTCTGAAGGGCAACTCACTGAATTCCTGGCATGCACTTAGCAATGCCTGGAGCCATCCATGTCAGCAGGGCAGTGAATCCGGCCCAGGTTTTAATCCAAGGTTTAAACTAGCAATGCAAGGAGTTGACTCTTATTTCCCAAAATTAGTGCAGCACTTCGGATTTCAGACCAAACCCCGGAGAAGATTCACCACCCCACAGACCTGGAGATCACCATCTGCTACTACTGTATATCCATTCATGAGTTCACTGAGGTTCTTCCTTACTTGAGAAATCCCCAGGGCTCAAAACATTACATTTTTAAAAACTTTAACATTACATTGCTTTTTTAAACTTTTTTTTTGTTAAAAACAGTTCTATACAAGGATATAATAATATCAGTTTCCATTAAATAGGTCTGAAACACACTGTAGAAATAATCAGGTTTGAGACCACTTTACCTGCCCTGGCTCAGTGCTAGGGAATCCTGGGAATGGTAGTTTATTCTGGCACTACAGCTCTCTGACAGAGAAGTCTGAATGTCTCACAAAACTACAGTTCCCAGAATTCCCTAGCATTGAGCCAGTGCAGTTAAAGCAGTCTCAAACTGGATTATTTCTGCAGTTTGTTTTGGATCATAGTCTTTGTTACATTTCATTCCTTTTTTTCCACATCATCCACAAATCAAATCTTAATCTTTTGTTCATAATTTAAATTATCCTCATTGTAAAAGAAAACTATATTTTCTTTCTAATAAACAAAATTATACATTCTTTCACTTAAACTCACTGCTAGAAGCTTTGTGTGCTTTTAAGATTTTTTTGGTTCAATATATTCCTAACTTCCTATATATTCAAGTTGCATAAGACTGATCTGCTAAACACATTACATTTTTAAAGTAATTTGTACTTGAGAAGTAATCCATTGCTGTTATTCATAATGTTTAAAAAGTAACTCATTGCACATTGTCGCCTTGGATCCCATTTTTGGAGAATGATGGAATATAAGTGCTATAAAATCATATAAATATTATTTGCTGTGTTGTTTACTAGTCTACATTTCTTTTGGGAGGAGAGAGGGGAAAAAATCCTGAATGACAGGAAACCTGAGGAAATTCCTATGTAATTTCTCTACAAATGCCCTTTAAAATGCAACTGAGAATTTTCAACGTATTATGGTTTTTGTTTTTAATTTATGTTTTAATATCAATAATCTATATCCACAGATTCCTTATCCACGGATTCAACCATCCATTGCTATATGTTCCAAACTGCAAATCTTGATTTTTTGCCATTTTTATATATGAGGTGCTATTTTACTTCCTTTACTTTACCATGTGTTTAATGGGACCTGAGCATCCACAGATTTGGTTATCCACAGAAGGTCCTGGAACCAAACTCCCGCAGATACCAAGGGCCCACTGTATTTAATTATTTTTTAACTTTTGCAATCAATGTTTTTATCTCTGCCTTTTAAAAATTATTGTAACCCGCCTTGAATCCCACTGTGGAAGAAAAGTGGGATATAAATCCTTGAAATAAATAAATGATTAAATAAATATAACTTCATTATCCTCTCATTATGAAAAAAGAAATAACATGCAATGTGTTGTTTGCAAATTCTGTGCATTTCAATAATAAAAATGGGTGGGTTGGTGAGGCAATAAGATTAGCTTTTCAGTTTATCCTAAAAACTAGTTCACCATGAGGTTGTAAATGTGTGTTGGGACTTTACCACTTCATACAGTACCACATATGGCTTTAGTCCAGACAATCTGAATACAGAATCCAAGCACCCTGACAGATGGCAAGCCAGCCTCGGTTTGAAAACCTCCAAGGAAGAAGACTTCACCACACTCCAAGGCAGCATCTTCCATTGTTCAACAGCTCTTACCATCTGGAAGTTCTTCCTAATGTGGGTGGAATCCATTGTTTGGACCCATCACTCCATGTCCTAGTCTCTGGAGCAGCAGAAAACAAGCTTGCTCCATCCTTAATACGACATCCCCCAGCATTGGTCCAAACTGTTAAGGTGAAGTATGGAGCATCTAACTAAGCCCATTGTGCCCCGTGGCTTTCAAAATGCCAGGCTACACAAGAACTGCTCTGCTCTTAAGGGGTTATTCAGATGGTGAAAATGCACCCGATTAAGTTTGAGGGAGGACTAAAAATCCCCACTTAATCCAGGATAATCGATATCAGGGTTTTACCTGAGCTTTTTAAAAACATCTGCATCATCAGTAATGTGAATAACCGATGCAAGTAGACCTGAGATAAAATAACAATTATAATTTTTATTTGTGTTTTCCTGCCTCTCCCTGCGGATCGAGACGGGATTACAATAAAATAACACAGTACAGATATAAAATACAATCAATAAAACACTGACATTATTATTAGTTCAATAAAATAGCTAAAACATCTAGAACATCTAAAACATATAGAAAACGTCATAACCATCATAACCAGAAGTGAAGCATTTTATCTTAAAGATCTCCTATAACAGGTCAGATGGATAAGCCCACTGGAAGAAATCCGTCTTAAGTGCCTTCTTAAAGGCATCTATGGTGGTGATAAAACTCTACACATTCTGAATGCATTTGCATCATCAACTCCATCTTTATTTGAGAGCTTCCACATGTGAGTACCTGAACGATGCACATAGATGGGTTTCATAGTGTGAATAACAAATCTAGAACGTGTGAGTGAGATGATTCACATTGTTGCGCTAAAAAAAATGACATCTGAATGACCCCCAGAGTTGGAGAAAGATTGCAGCACCCGCTATCCTGATTTGAGCACAGGCCATGCTAATGGTTGTCCTTGTGGGTTTTGTCCTCCATCCATGGCTGATGCTGCAATTCTTAATATTCTTAAAACCAAGGCCAACCTGGCACATCTCCCTTGTGAGCAAATTCAGTGAATGAGCCAAAAAATGTTCACAGCAAAGCAGAAGAGAGAACAAGGTCCACTCCTCTGAGAACCTGTGTATTCTCCTTCTCTAAAGAGATGGGAGGGAAATCATGATGATGGAACGATTCCCTTTGCAATTTGAACAGAGCTGGCCTTTAAAAAAACAACAACAACTCTCACTCCTTTAATCCATCCTCAGAAGGGATTATTCTAAAGGAATGATGGGGGAATTGGAGCAAGGCCTGGTACCTCCAGATCTTCCTTTTTGAAGTGCTACAAATAATCAGAGACCAAGCACAGAAAAACCAGGGAAATCAAACCTTTCCAACAACGCAATCTTACAGCAGTGGCTATGTGATTTTGAGAAACCTAACTTTGAGATGCCAAGTGCACAATTGATCTGTATGCACCCTTCAACATTTTACAGATGGAAACCAGGACACGTGTGGCTGAGCAACATCAAACTGTGGTCAAGATGACAAAAAACATTAATGAAGAAGAACATGCAAGGTGTGAAAAACTGCAGCAGGTTGCTTTGGGTTGAGTCTCCCGGGAGGGACATTGTGCTCCCTTCCTCAACTATTCTCTCTCCTTGCTGAGTTTGTGTTTGCACTTTGAAACCAGACTGCAGCAACTGAAGTAAACTGAGGTATGGAGGAAGGTGGGAGGAGGAGAGAGAAACCGGGACATTTTAAAATGAAATGGCAGGAGATTAAATGGAACTATCCTTGCTAAATCAGGTGAGTTAGGGGGTATGCCAGTGTTTGTGTTTCAGAGGTGTTTGCTCATTCAATGCTGTTCCCTGTCATCAGGGGTGTCAATGGGGGCTTGGGGGAGTGTGGGCTGCATGGGTGATGCTCTAAGCAGGGGTGACACCACTGGTCCCCAAATGTCTCCCTTTGGGCAGAAGTGGACTATGGCATCCCTTTAAAGCCCAGGGACTCAGTGGAAGAAAAGCTGTGAGTGGGACAAGGCACAGTGGCCAAAAAAAGGAAAGGCCTCAGGGTTTGTTTTTCATTTACTCTTATAAAATTGTCTTTAAAAGCATCACTTTTTTGCATATGATAATGCAATTTAGAGGTTGTTTTTAAAATGTTGCTAGCTTTTACATCACAACTACTCCCATTACATTCAGTGATATACCGGAATGTATACATGGGTATGTTTAGCCTGGAGAAGAGACGTTTAAGAGGTGATACGGTAGCCCTGTTTAAGTATTTGAAGGGGTGTCACATTGAAGATGGAGCAAGATTGTTTTCTGCTGCTCCAGAGAATAAGACACAGAACAATGGATGCAAGCTACAGGAAAAGAGATTCCACCTCAACATTAGGAAGAGTTTTCTCACAGTAAGAGCTGTTAAACAGTGGAACACACTCCCTCGGAGTGTAGTGGAATCTCCTTCTTTGGAGGTCTTTAAACAGTAGCTGGATGGCCAACTGTTGGAGATGCTTTGATTGTGTTTTCCTGCATGGCAGGGGGTAGGACTGGAAGGCCTTTGTGGTCTCTTCCAATTCTATGATACTGTGAGTCTATGAATTATGATTTATGTGTAACATGAGTGCAAAAACATTACGAAGGATCCTGTATGGTGTGGTCTGGGGGGAGGTCAATGGCAGGGGGCAGAGTGACACCATGAGTTACCGCATGGGATGACACCAAGTCTAGGGATGCCATGATGATGTTCTGTACATGATGGGATTGTCTCCTCAGTCTTTTTCAATTCTGGCCGAGACAGAGGTTCACCCTGCTGAAACACTCTACTAGCTGCACTGGCCACTAAGTGTACAGTTTTGGGAGGGGGAATCTGTCCTCTGGAGCCACAGGCCTTTCTATAGTTAACACCTCTTTGTCCACCTCTCTCCATTTATCCTCAATTTACTTCAATTGCTGCAAACTTTGTTCAAAATTCAAGAGTAGTTTGTACTCCAGTAATTTAGCAGGAGGGGGAAGAAAGGAGGGATGGAATTTTTTCCTTCCTAGTAGATATGGGCAAAAGCAAACTGCTGCAGCCCCTCCTATATTGTATGTTCTTCCTCGTAAATTACTTTTGCCATCTTAACTGCACTCTGATGTTGCTTGGCCACATGTGTTCCAGTTTTCATCTGTGGGTTTGATATATTGGCAGAGTGGGGAGTATGTGGCCTTCTAGATCTTATAGGACTGCAGCTGCCATCAGCCCTAGGCAGCATATTTGGTGGTTAAGGATGATGGGACTTGCAATCCAGCAACTTCTGGAAGGCCATATTTTCCCTTGTCTTGGCATGTTGCTTCCCCATGTTGATCACTGGGATCTCCACTTGACATCTTGCAGATCTAACTCCTGCTTCACTAATATCAGAAGCCCAACCTCTTCCCCTGAGAATGGCCACCCTTGCACTGGCCACAGAGTTGGGAGCAAAGCTACCACATCCCTTCGAGTGAGAGATGAGAGATTTACTCATCATTGTTCACCTTGGAGAGCCTACTGAGCAAATGCAAGCAAAGGGCACAAAAACAGGGAGGGTGGCAGAGATATGGATTGGCTCCATTTGCCAGGAACAGTTATTCTTGGACCCTGGCTGTCTGGTACATCCCTGACCTGGCAACAGAGATTCCATAATGAAATCAAATCTCATTGAGAGGCGGCTGCTGGCCTTGGAGCATTGCCTGTTCAGGGAGCAGGGGATGCAATGGCTCTCTTATATTAGCTCTACTGTGTATTCCACAGATAGAGAACACAGAGGTGGGGAGGGAGGCCACTGAGAATAAAAGAGGTTGAGTTATTGTTTTATGGCCATTTCCTAAACCATTCCTTCTGGGAGGCAATGGGACAAGGGGTTATCATGATTTGGGGGGTCATATTCCATCCAACTGTGGAAAGCACAGAGTTGGAGGAGAGTTTCTTTTTGGAGTACAACAGACACAGTCCTCCAGGCATCATGATCACTGGCTATACTGGTCAAGAAATTTATGGGAGATGAAGGACTTTATTGCACAAGGGTAGCAAAGTGGGATTTTGACAGGATAAAAGCATCTTTCGATGGTATTTATCAGATGATGGGATTCTCCTTTGCATTCAATGCAAAGATCCATCTTCCTTTTCATTCCACTCCTTTGCACTCCTTTGCATTTGTCCATCCTCCTTTGCATTCCATCCATTCCTGGAGCACTCCTTTTCATTGACAGGTAAAACTCATCAATGCTTCCTATCCACATTGATTTTCCATTATGGATTTCCATGCAATAAGTATTTGCATTTTCGCTTCTCGGGCAGTTATGTGGTGTGAGTGGGCATGATTCTGCTCCTCTCCCCCTCGCTATTTCCAAAGCAGGCTGTTCCCATTTAGTTTTCTATTTCTTTTCTGTTTCCTTTTAAAAATTTCAGCACATGGCCAAATTTGTGCAATTGCAATAAAAATAATAAAAACTGAATGGATACTGGGCAAGGCATAGGGCAGAATGATGGGGGTATGGAGGCCATGCAGAAGAGACAGCATGGGTCCATAGATCACCAAATTTGTGCCTTAGCACTATTGCAGAGAAATGTGATAATGAATGAACCCAATCCAGTGTGTTTCTATTTCCTTAAAGTAACTTGCAGGAAGATGGTAGTTGGAAAAAAAAAAAACCCCCCCCCCCCCCCCCCCACAAAAGCCTGAGCCCGTCCCAGAATAATTTAATCAAACAACAGATGATATTTTAGGAAGAACAAGATGTCAGTATACAATTACCCGGGCTAAATATAAAAATGCCAGGGCCAAAAGAAGGGAGTGGGAAAAATCCCTTACACGGGAGTGAATGCTTGCACAGGGATGCCAACCCTGGTCAAAAGCCCCAGCTCTCATAACTGTGATATGTTATATTCCATTATTTCTATATTCTACTGTATTTCTAACTGCCAACTTTCCTTTGGGGAAGGAATGTTGCTCAGCGTACTTGGGCAACGGTTGGTTGGCCTTGGCAGAGTCCCTGGCATTCCTGTGGATACTTTCCTGGGCCTTGGGATTATCACTGAGTGGGGCTTCAGTGATTAATTAATTTCCCCATGACGCACCCCTGGAGCATCACTCCTGGGAAATGTGAAAAACTGGGATGGACGTCACCACTGGGCCCCACTATTGTATGAGGGGTCATAGAATTGTAGCGTTGGAAGAGACCCCAAGGGTCACCCAGTCCAACCACGTTTGGCCATGCAGGAAGACACAATTCAGATAAGTGGACCTCGTCTTCCCAAACTGATCCTCACAACAACCCTGTGAGGTGGTTCAGGCTGAGAGAGGAAACAATTTGGTAAACTCAGGGAGTTTAATAGCTCAGTGGGGAGGATAACCTAGATTTCCTAACAGGTCCTCATCCAGTTCTCTAGTCGTGTGTGTTGCTGTTGTTGTGTGACATTAGGTCATGTTTGACTTACAGGGAGCCTACGAATGGGAAACTGAGGTACCTGTTTATCAACAGCTGCACTCAGGTCTTGCAAACTCAGGGCTGTGGCTTCCTTGATGAAGTTGATCCACTGTAAGGCTTCCTTTTTTCCTACTGCCTTCCACTTGGTTGTGGCTGCTCTGTGCTTTCAGGTTGACTCCAACTTATGGTGAACCTGTCATGGGTGACCACACCACATTGTGTGACCATGGGCACATCACCCTTTCTCAGCCTTAGAGGAAGGCAAAGGCAAATCTCCTATAAATAAATCTGAATAAGAAAACCCATAGTTGTCCTGGAGTATATGATATGCAAGCCCACTCTCTTGCACATGTTGCACACCATTTAAGAAAAACAAGAACAATAAAAATAAAAAAATAATTTTTTTTATTTATATCCCGCCCTTCCAATGATCAGGGCGGCTTACATCAGAATTAAAACAACAATCAATACAGAAAAAGTTAAAATACAAATATAATACAGACAACCATTACAAAAAATAATAAACAAAAAGCCCCATAGCCCAACCTCTTGGCCACGGAAGAGGAGGGAGGCCCACAGGATATTTATTCGGGGAATGCCTGTTGGAACAGGAAGGTTTTTAAGTCCTTCCTGAATTGGGCCAGGGTGGTAGTCGAGCGGAGCTCTGTGGGCAGCGTATTCCAAAGGGCTGGGGCAGCCGTGGAGAATGTCCTACGTGTGGTGGAGGCTAACCTAGCCCCAGGCACCTTCAGTAATTGCTGCCCAGACGTTCTGAGGGTGCGAGGCAGAATGTACGGGGAGAGGCGGTCCTTTAGGTATCCTGGGCCCAAGCCATTTAGGGCAGGGGTAGGCAACCTTTTTGAGCCGGGGGCCGGGTTGCTGTCCCTCAGACAACTGGGGGGCCGCAGCCCAAAAATAAATAATTAAATATTTTTTTAAAAAATTAAATAAACAAATAAACCGGGACAAATGTAGGACAAAAAATTCAAATAGAGGACACTTTTTTAAAATATTGAGGACATGCTAAAAAATTTGCTGATTTTTTAAAAAACGTTAATATAAATGCATGTTTCGGAGGCTTCTATAGACAATTGCCCCTCTTGCCTGCCGCTTGCCCCCCTTGCCTGCCGCTTGCCCCCCCTTGCCCGCCTCCTCCTGATAGGCCAAAGGCTCCGGCGGCAATCGGCGGCAGGACCGGGCTGGGGCCGGTCCCAAGGCCTTGCCGGGCCGCATCCGGCCCACGGGCCGCAGGTTGCCTACCCCTGATTTAGGGCTTTATAGGTAATTACCAACACCTTATATTGAGCTCGGAAGTGGATGGGCAGCCAATGGAGATCTTTCAAAATAGGTGTTATATGGCTGGTCCTGGGGGCACCAGTGACCAGCCGGGCTGCCATATTCTGCACCATTTGGAGCTTCCGAGTTTGGTATAAGGGTTGCCCCATGTAGAGTACATTGCAGAAATCCAGTCTCGAAGTTACCAGAGCATGTACAACAGTTTCTAGGTCCCTCTGGGCCAGGTATGGGCGCAGCTGGCGAATCAGCCGAAGCTGATAACAGGTGCTCTTGACCGTCGCATTCACCTGAGCTGTCAGGTGAAGCGACGAGTCAAGAAGCACCCCCAGACTGCGCACGGAGTCCTTCACAGGGAGCGTGACCCCGTTCAGGACAGGTGGAACCACCGCCATTCCTGGACCAGGAGAACCTGTCACTAGTACCTCCGTTTTCTCTGGATTCAATTTGAGTCGGTTTTCCCTCATCCAGCCCATTACTGACTCTAGACAGGCCACGAGAGGAGAGACGCCATCCCCAGTCACTGCATCAGTCGGAGACATAGAGAAAATGATTTGGGTGTCATCAGCGTACTGATAACCCCGCGCCCCATGTCTCCGAATGATCTCTCCCAGCGGTTTCATGTAAATGTTAAATAGCATGGGAGACAGAATGGCTCCTTGAGGGACCCCAGTTTTAAGGGGCCTCTCATCAGAGCACACGTCTCCCAGCTGCACCATCTGGGACCTCCCGGAGAGGTAGGACCGGAACCACTGGAGCGCAGTGCCCCCGATTCCCACCTCTGCCAGGCGTCCCAGAAGGATACCATGGTCTATGGTATCGAAAGCCGCTGAGATGTCCAAGAGCACCAGCAGGGACACGCTTCCCCTGTCGATGCTCAGACGGAGATCATCGACCAAGGCGACCATGGCCGTCTCAACCCCGTAACCCGCCCGGAAGCCAGTTTGAAATAGGTCCAGATAATCCGTTTCATCCAAGACCGCCTGAAGCTGGATCGCAACCGCTCTCTCGATCACCTTACCCAAAAATGGCAGCAGCGAAACAGGCCGATAATTATTATGTACCAGGGGGTCGAGGGAGGGCTTCTTTAAAATAGGTTTTACAATGGCCAATTTAAGTTGAGATGGAAATAGCCCATCCCTCAGAGATGTATTAACTATCCGGCGTAACAACAATGTTGCCGCCGGTCCCCCCTGGACCGCTAACCACGAGGGACAGGGATCAAGAGAGCAGGTTGTTTTCCGAACACTACCGAG
>NC_056527.1:6173186-6173604 GCF_019175285.1 Sceloporus undulatus | reverse complement strand
CGAGGGACAGGGATCAAGAGAGCAGGTTGTTTTCCGAACACTTCCGAGGATCTTGTCCACATCCTCGGTACTCACCAACTCAAACTGATCCAGTTTAACATAGTCCACAGAGGCTCTGGACACTTCTACCCTAGGTTCTGCTGAAATGTCGGCGTTCAGACCTTCGCTTATACGAGAGGTTTTATCCGCAAAAAAGTCGTTAAACAAGTCACAGCAGGCCTTAGAAGGTTCAAGGATCTGGTTCAGGGCGGAAGGGAGCTGAGTTAGCTCCCTAACCACCCTGAACAACTCTTCCGGACGCGACTCAGCGGACGCAATACGAGCACCATAGAACGAATTCTTTGTTGCTCGTATTGCCTCTCCGTAGTCCTTTAACAGTTGGTCTAGGAGAGCCTTGTCGTGTAAGCGAAGGTGTTTC
>NC_056527.1:6172884-6173086 GCF_019175285.1 Sceloporus undulatus | reverse complement strand
TTGGTCTAGGAGAGCCTTGTCGTGTAAGCGAAGGTGTTTCCGCCAATAGTGTGGTTTATGTGGTGTAATGGTTTGAGTGTTGAACTATGACTCTGGAGAGCGGGGTTCGATTCCCCACTTGGCCGTGAAACTCACTGGGTGACCTTAGACACGTGACACACTCTCCACTTCAAGGTAAAGCAATGGCAAACCTCCTTTGAAC